>NC_088863.1:10016766-10069454 GCF_032884065.1 Artemia franciscana
GAGCCTGATAAAATTTGCTTTATTTTCTAAAATGGGGGGAGACATCGCCTAAAAGTCATAGAATGTTAACGAAAATCACACCATCAGATTCAGCGTATGGGAGAACCCTACTGTACAAGTTTCAAGCTCTTATCTACAAAAATGTGAAATTTTGTATTTTTTGCCAGAAGACAGATCACGGATGCTTGTTTATTTGTGTGTTTGTTGTTTTTTTTCAGGGGTGATCGTATCGACCCAGTGGTCCAAGAATGTTGCAAGAGGGCTCATTCTAACGGAAATTAAAAGTTCTAGTGTCCTTTTTAAGTGACCAAAAATTGTAGGGTACTTAGTCCCCCTCCCACACACACTTTTTCCTCAAAGTCACGGGATCAAAATTTTGAGATAGCCATTTGGTTCAGCTTAGTCGAAAAACTAATAATTATGTCTTTGGGGACGACGTAATCCCCCACAGTCCCCAGGGGAGGGGCTGCAAGTTACAAACTTTGACCATTTTTTATACATAGTAATGGTTATTATGAAGTGTACAGGCTTTTTCAGTGAGACTTTTTCGCATTGGTGTGGGTCGGGGGGAGGGGGTTAAGTGGGAGGTTCTTTCCATGGAGGAATTTATCATAACGGAAGAGCATTTCCATGAAGAGGGTGCATAATTTTTTAGAATTATTTAAAAAAAAAACAATGAGAAAATAGATAAAATTTTTGTCAACTTGAAGTAATGAGCAGCATTAAAACTTAAAACGAACATAAAATATCACACTTATAAGGGGATTTGTCTCCTTCACAATACCTTGCTCTTTACGATAAAGTGTATTCAGTAATTTCAATATTTTATTTTACAGCCTTTGTGATTCAGGGGTCATTCTTAAAGAATTTGGGATAAAATTTAAGCTTTAGTGTAAAGAGCGAGGTATTGACGAGGGGACAAACCCCTTCATATACGTAATAAAAATACGTAAGGTACGTATGTTTATTACTAACAAAAACATTCGTAAAAAAATAAAAAAATCTACGTGAATTTTTAAGTAACCAAAAATTGAAGGGCAGCTAGGCCTTCTCCCCAACCCCTTTTTATTATCTAAACCGTTCGATCAAAACTATAAGAAAGCCAGCCATTTAGCAAAAATAAAAAATAAATTAATATGCAAATTTTGTTTAAATTATTCATGTGCGGTGAGCCGAAATCAAAATATGCGTTAATTCAAAAACGTTCAGAAATGAAATAAACAAACAAGTTTTTTTTTTAACTGCAAGTAAGGAGCGACATTAAAACTTAAAACCAACAGAAATTATTCCGTATATGAAATATACGGCTCAACACCTCGCTCTTTACGCTAAAGTTTTTTTACTGTTTTAAAAAGTCGAGTTGTGACAAAGAGTCAAACTTTGGCTCAATCCCTGAAAATTCCCACCCCACATAGAATCATCACCGTGGAAAATCCCCCAAGTAAAAATTATCCCCCCCCCAAAAAAAAAAAATTATGCTTCCCAATAACAAATCCTATATGTAAACAATGTATAAATGTCGGGACTTACAGACCTTTCTGTTATTGGATCTTTCAACTATGGTGATCGGAGGGCAGCTACCCTCCCCCTTCGTCGTGTTTTTTCCGAAATACACCAAATAGAAATTTTGAGATAGTATTTTATTCAAAATATAATCCAAAGATCGTATAACAAGGCTTTGGGGTTTATACGAACCATCAAAGCCTGGGGGCTAGGGTTGTAAGCTATGTCCCGGGGGCATTTAAAGTTTTTAGGAAAGGGATAGTTGTATAGACTTTAGAAGTGGCTCATTTGGTTGAAAATCAGAAGTTATGGTTCCCTTTTAAGAGTGAATAGGGATGGAAGGCAACTAGCCCCCCCCCCAACTACACCTCCTTTCACCAAACCCATCTGATTGAAATTGTGAGATATCCATTTTGTTCAAAACAGTCCAAAAAAAAAACAACAAATAACAATACCTCCAATTATAATATAAGTCCCCAGAGCCCTGGAGCACGAACTGTAAGTTATGCCCTGGGGGCATGTAAGGTTTTTATGGAATGAGAGGTTATATAAACTTCAGACGTGGTTCGTTTGATTTGAAATTGGAAGTTATAGTGCCCTTATGAAGAGCCGAAAAGGATTTAAGAGCAACCAACCTACGTCCATCATTTCCCAAAGCAAACTTCCAAACAAAGTTTCGAAATATCTTTTTTTTTTAGCTTTGCTGAAATGTTCTCTAATTATACGTTTGGGGATGTCACCCCCCCCCCACCTTGGAGACCTGAGGGCAAGGGCTGTAAGTTAGGCAATTTGTTCATTGTTTACATATAGCATATGTTATTGAAAAAAGGTAGGCACTTTTGACTTCTACTTTCCCAAAATACGAAGGACATTGAGCTGAGTCTTTCAGGGAATGAAAAGGGGAGCTTTGAATTATATCAAAAAGTGTTATGTGTATATGGGTTGTCAAAAATGCGTAACCCACGAATGGCTGAGTATTTATTACCTTGGGACTTCAGGAAATTTAAGAAAGTTTATCAATTGACCGAAAAGGCAATATTTGCACGCTACCACTACTACAGCTACCACTGCTTCTATTGCTACCGCAACTACTACTACCACTACTATAACTGAAATTACTACTTCTATAGTCAGTACTACTGAGACTGTGGATATTGAAATAAACATCAGGAGAAACATTGAGGGGAATGTTGAACTAAATCAAAAAAATACTATGTTCATACAGATTGCTGATACAGACGTATCAGTAACATTTTCGGAAGTGCTTATCGTATCAAGAGGAAACTTTGGGGGCATCATTTGTTGAATGTTCAGTTGACCGAAAGGCAAAATGCACCTGCTACTACGACTAATAATAACACACTATTACTGCTACTACTGTTCCTAATACTACCACTACTACTTTGACACTAGTACAATTAATGCTACACGTATGAAGGTGAAAATTTAAAAGAATATTGAGGGGGAATTTGAACTAAATTAAAACACACTTTTGTATGCAGATTGTCAAAAGGCAGTATGTCAAGCATGGAATTGGGTATTAAGTTGGAACTTTCAGAAAATACTAAAAGGGGAAGATCAATTGACAAAAAGGTAATATATGCATGTCACTACTAACACTACAACCAGTACTACTTTTACTAACACTACTACTGCTACTAAACTACCAATTCAATTGCTGCAACTAAAATGGAAAGGATGTAAAAGGGGTTTCAAAAGCACACATCAACAATATTTTGGGAGCATCATGAAAGAGATGTTTAACTGACCAAAAGGCAAGATATACATGCTGTTACCACTATTAATACTGCTGCTACTACTGTTACTACTACAACAAATACAACAGCAACTACTTCTCCCTTTATCACCGTAACTACTGAGATACTAGTACTATTAAGGCTAAGTCTATGAAGGTAGACTTCGAGAGAATATTGATGGCAATTTCGAACTCACAAAAGACACTATGTGGATATAGATTGCCAAAGAGCGGATCTTAAGAATTGATCTGTGTATTAAGTTGGAATTCTCAGAGAATTCTTAAAGGGGAAGAGCAATTGACCAAAAGGCAATATGTGCACACTACTACTACTCCTGCTACATTTACTAGTTCTACTACTACTATTACTATTGTTCCAACTACTTCTTCTGTTGAGACTACTTGTAAGGCTAAGAGCATTAAGATGAAAATTTTAAGAAGTATGTGAACGTAGAGGTTATCAAAGGGACATATAGACAATGTCATAGCAATGGCTAAAAGTTGAGTAAAATACTATTGATGTGACTACTGTTATAACTAGACCTAAGGGTATGCAGGTGAAATTTTCATAGAAGTTATAGGGAGAAGGGAAACTGAATCACAGCGTGCCATCCGTATATAGGCAATCCAAAAGAGCATATCAGCAATATCTTAGGAAAAATTTCTTCTTTGAAATTAAAACTTAAAAGGCGTATTGTGGGGGATGTTGAACTAACCAACAGACAATATTTAAATCATAATACTACTGCTTCTACTCCCACAACTACTATGACTGCTATTATTATTGTTACCGCTTCTACTACTACTGGTACTAAAGCTGATACTTCTACCATAAATTCTACTACTACTGCTATAACTATTGGTGCTGGTACTACTGCTACTAAAGCTAAGGGTACTGAGGTGAGAATTTTGGGCAATATTGAAACTGTATTGAAAAATACCGAAATACATTACGCCCACATAGGTTGTCAAGACGGCGCATAAGCAATGCTTCAGGATCGGTTAATGGTATTAAGTTGAAACTTTCATCGAGTGTTGAAGGGGGCTATTTGCATAATGGTACTAATGCTGCAACTACTACTACAACTATTACTAGTACACAAGCTAAGGATATGAAGGTGCAGCTTTCAAGGAATATTTAGGCGGATATTCAAGTTGCTAAACTAAATAAGAACGAACTATGATCATTCAGATCGTCAAAAGGGTGACAAAGTAATATCACAATAACGGCACAAGTTAGACCTTTCAGGGTAAGTTGCGGTAGATTTTGAAGTAGCCAGAAGACACTAGCCTATGTGTGTATACTTTTAATAATACTTGTACGGTTACTGTAACTAATAATACTAAGGGCACTAAGTTGAAAGTCTTAGGGAACGTCTAGATTACACTATTGTTTAAAACAGAAATTAATTAAAAATACTTTTCACAAAGCTCATTTTTCAAAAAAAAGTAAAGAACTGCATTAAACAAAAAATGAGCCAAAATAAAATCAAATTATCCAACAAGCGTAGAACTTCCACAGATCAGCCTCAATAAACAAATAAAACCCAAAACAAAAATAAATTATAATAAATAACCAAGACAGGCCCAAAACGAGCAGAAAGTAACATTAGTAGGACTCACAACCCTTATGCCTTCTCAAGGCCAGAACATAATTTGCACTTTACTAAAAAAATACAAATAAATTATTCCTTAAAATATCAAGCATTTTTCCTTTATTTAAGTTATAAAACTGAAAACATTAAAAAAATCCGGTACGGTTTGATGTTAGCGTTTCACACTGATTATAGGCGGAATAGATTTTGTTACCCAGGTTTCAAGTCCCTGGATACCACATGAACAAATTTTTTCATGCGCTGACGCAAGTTTTTTCCGCGTTTCATGCACAGATAATGGGGCATTATCTTCCAAAGAAACACCAGACTGGTTCATAACTGTTTCCCAGCGTAACTTTCTACTGTTTTTCAAAATAGCGTGTTTGGTTTCTCTTGATCCCACTTGAACTTTCACATACTTTTTCATTAGGTTTGACTCAATTATAGTAAACTCCGGAACGTCCATTCCTAAACCTTGTGTAACTATGCTCTGAAAAATGGTCGTTGCTTCATTTATGTCTGCAGAAACTACATTCCAAGCCAATATATTTTTTTCTGTTTCTTTGCTTTACACTTTCATCAAAGCTTGTCGCATATTTGCCAACTGCCACCTTAGATTATCCGTTTCATCGGCATTAGTGTCCTAGATTGTGTTATCCTAAAACAAAACCAGTTCTCCGCCGCTAAGACCCTAGACAGTATTGCTTATTATGTAGTAGTTATGTTTTATTGATAGATCATTGATCCTACTGATAGTAAAACACTCTTATTATTTAATTGTAATTATTATTTTAGTGTCCTGGATTATGCTATCCTTAAACGAGACTGGCCATCCGTTACTAACCTTCCAGAGAGTGTTGCTTATTATGCAACACTTATAGCCCAATGAGAGGGAACACATTTAATTATGATATAGGTAAACTAAGATTGTTGTACTGATACCAGTTCTGAAATGATATTTGTCTGTATTCCCCTTTCATAGATCACCTAAGAAACTTATTTACCACAATCCATGATAGGTATAGAAAATGTTTTATGCCATAATTTATTGAGTGACACAATTCAATCAGACTGCGGGAAATAACCTGTTGTCTCTCTTTATTTTTTTCCTGAGCATAACAGGTAATAAATTTTATTTGGTTAATTTAGATTAACCGAATCCAAATGAACTAAAGTTAAGTTAATTTGGATTAATATTAGAATAAAGAGCATACATTGTAAAAAAAAGTTTTATGCAACTATTGATCAGATTATTTTTATCTTTATATTTATTTGTTGATAATGAGAATTTGGCCATTTGAACTTATGAGTAGTCGTTTGGAAATAAAACATTCATTCATTCACACACAGCCCCTATACTAAAAACTGAAAAATAAAAATGAATTTTAGGCCTGAACTTTTTCAAACTGTAAACTACTGATTACGGGAAAAAGAAGAAACAGTAATGTTGCTCTGCAAGGCAGTCCAATACAGAAGAGATCACGTCTTCTTGCTTCACTCTGTCACGAGGTTAAAAATGACTGTTGAATCTTCATTTGAAGGAGTAGACAGAGGAACTTTTAAGAAAAACGTTCACAGAGAGATCATTCCAAATCGAAATGCAACGTCAAAAAAAGATGTTCATTAAGTACTTTTGTTTTTGGAATGTCATCTTTATGAAAATCAGACCAAGTTGTGTGCCATTGTGTCTGCCTTGCCAGTTTGACCATGGGGGTCTTAATGCAATAAAGCTTTACAGAAGGAGCTGACTTCATGTACTTGTTGAAAACATCCATCTATTTTCTACCTGTCCTATTTCTACTCTGGATCCTCTCAAATAGTGCCACCAACGTTTTTGGAGCACCTGCACACAGTGGGCATTCACATTTGGTAATGGGTCAGATGCAAGATCTGTAAAGTGGCATGATCGAGCTGTGTAGCAGAAAACTTTAACAGCTGAGAGTCCTCCCCAGTTTTCTTGCACAAGAGTTTTTTTTACCCAATCGAGGTGGGTTTTCCAAGAGAGATCTGTGTAGAAGTAGATTCTCAGGAGGCGAAGTGTCGTCGACACTTCTTATAAAGTCATTCGAAATTTTTTTTAGAAAGTAAGTAAAAGGGTTTTGGTGTATGCGTGGCTCTTTTGATAGGGAGACCGGCAGTTATTTGATTCTGATGCATTGAAATTGACTGTCCATGTCTTAGACCACTTTTCAGGTTTTGAGAGATCCGTATGTAGGGGTAGGAAAGCTCGAGTTGAGTCGCCGTGTTTTGGGACGGCTACGTGTGTCATGGTGTTGTCGGCAAAATAATGAAGAGGCCAACTTATACTTATATACGACTTGACTACCTGTCCATGGATTATTCTTTATGGTTGATTGTGTATGGCTATGCTGTTTGACCTATGTGATTGTATGGATGAGTAGGGTTAAGGCCTCATTCAAGTGCTGGTCTATATTAATCACTAATTTAGGAAAACAGTCTTCCTTTTCTCCTTCTGTCTCTCTTTTTTTTCTTTTTTTTTCTTTTTTTTTCTTGTTTGTGCTGTTGCACTGGTGATTTCTCTTTTCAAGATATATATATATATATATATATATATATATATATATATATATATATATATATATATATATATATATATATATATATATATATATATATATATATATATATATATATATATATATATATATATATAATTAACTACGTAAAACATGCAAATATACAACATTCTTTGCTGTCCCATTGTCTGTCCATATAAATAGATTGTCAGGTTTACCAACTTTTGACTATGCAATATAATAATTGTCCATGGGAAAACTATCCGTATTCCAATCTATACCGCATTTTTCTAACGATTGCCCTTGAGCTTTGTTGATGGTGATTGCTAATCGAACATTCCAGGTGTCCCCGTCGTCATTTATATATCCCCCTGTGCTCCTGGCGTCCCCGTTGTAGTTGTCTCCCTGTGTGCTGGTCGTCATTTATATTCCCTGTGTCCTGGTCGTCATTTGTGTCCCGGTATCCCACACTGTAATCTCTCTTTGAGTGTCCCGGTCGTCATTTATATTCCCTGTGTCCCGGTGTCCCGGTCTGTAATCTGTCTTTGAGTGTCCCGGTCGTCATTTGTGTCCCGGTGTCCCGGTCTGTAATTTTTCTTTGAGTGTCCCGGTCGTCATTTCTATTCCCTGTGTCCCGGTCGTCATTTGTGTCCCAGTGTCCTGGTCTGTAGTGTCATCTTATAATCACGTCATATACAAAGCCTTATATACTTATAATGACGTCAAATGCAAACCCACAAACAAACAAACATGCATATATACAACTTATTTTTATATATATATAGATACAGTTTCTTCTTTAGTTTTTTTTTGTTTTTTAGTTTTTTCTTTTTTTTAGTTTCATCTTTTTATTGATTTGTTTTCTTCAATTTGTCAATGTTTATTCAAACATTGACACTTGAAAAAATCTTTACGTGCCAAGCATGCTAAAGCTCCAACAATTTGTATTAAACCTCAACTTTGGGGTTTTCGAATTACTTTTTAAGGTTTTCGAATTACTTTAATCTATTGTCAAAATATATTGAAATAGTTGTGAAATTCCCATTTTTTTTTAGTTTTTTCTTTTTTAATTTTTTAACTTTCTTTAAGTATTTTTTTCTTTTTAGTTTTTTATCTTTTTTATTTTTTTACATTTTTCTTTTTAGATTTTTTCTTTTTTTAATTTTTTTTAATTTTTAATTTTTTTTTAGTTTTTTCTGTTTAGTTTTTTTTTAGTTTTTTACCATTTTTTACCAAAGAAACTTGCAATGTCAGAAAACTATTGTAATTAACCAAAAGATATTTTACGTAAATGATCGCCACTATTCATCTATCTATAAAAGAGATATATCATGCTGGTATCGGGCAGGCTCCTGTTAAATTCAATAGACTGAAACCGATAAAGAGGTCGCAAAATTTCTAGCTCCGACTCAAACTTTATATATTCAACTAGCTTTGAGTGTGGCGCTTCGCGCCACATGACCTTCGTCATATGCTGGCAGTCCCCGTCATATGCAGGAAGTTGAAATCACTCATAAACTACATGGTAAAACTTAAAGAGTTTGGGTCAGTGCGATGCTGGATGTACTCAGTGGAATGGCAAAACTAAGGATTGCCACACGTAAATATACTAATCTGGCTACATGATAAAATTACTTCTAATGAAATTGACGATGTGTTTCCGCTGAAATACCTGATGAAAATGTCGATAAGGGCTTACATGGTATTGTGGTAAAAAATATGTTACATGGACCTTGCGGTGCACTGAATGAAAAATCACCATGCTTGGCCAAATGAAGGTGCACAAAGCAATATACTCGACTTTTAGTACCCAACACAATTACTGGCAATGATGATTAGATCTACTGAAGATGGTGGTAAAACAGCATTAATAAAAAAGTGTAACGGTACCACCATCGAAGTAGATAACCAGTGGGTTGTTCCATTTTCCCCTTTATTATCAAAAACATTTAATGCAGACATAAACGTTGAATACTGTAACTCCGTGAAGGCAATCAAATACATATGTAAATACGTCGACAAAGGCAGTGAAATGGCAGTTTTTGGGTTGCAGTCCAAAACCAGAGATATCGTTACAATCGTAAAATATCAGGTCGGAAGATACATAAGCAGTAATGAAGTTGTTTGGCGAATTCTTTCATTTCCGATACATGAAAGAAGTCCAGCTGTTGTTGGCTTAGCGGTTCATTTACAGAATGGTCAACGTGTTTATTTTTCGGAATCCAACGTGCAACAAAAAGCCCTGAATCCACCGGATACAACGTTAACTGCACTCTTTTTGTTATGCCAAAATGATTTTTTTGCAAAAAAAAACTGCTGTATACTGAAAAGTGCCTTCGTATTACACATGAAATGCTAAAAATACAGGGTAAGTCAGTCGACGGTCAACCTACCATCTTCAAAGATACCACAATAGGAAGACTCAACACCGTTCACCCCAATCAATATGAATGCTTCTTTCTCCACCTGGTTTTAGTGAATGTAACCGGTCCAACGTCCTTGGAGTATTTGAGAACTGTAAACGGTACTGTACATGAAACTTAGCAGTGTATGCCAAGCTCTGAATTTATTGGAGAATGTCCAACACTGGGATAACTGCATCAATGACGCGTGCAAAACATCAACTCGAAGTCAAATTCGTGCATTGTTTGGAATCATACTAACAACTTGCTCTCCCTCAGCTCCTACAGAGTTATGGGAGAAATATAAATCGAAAATGGCCGAGGATATACTCCATCAAAAACGGTTAGAGATGTCAGATATGACTTTTGATTTTATATCAGAAATTTATAACTACACTTCAGTTATTATTGAAGATTTGTGCTTATGTATGGCCAACAAACCTCTTCAGGACTTGGGAATGCCTTCACCTAATCGTACCGCTGCTGTTTCGACATATAGAGAATTATATCGTGTACAAAGTGACAACACGAGTGATCTATTGTCGTATGCACAAAATAATATTTCAAAGTTAACGTCTGAGCAAAAACATATTTATGATAGGATAATGCATTGTGTCGATAACAACGTTGGAGAAATGCGTGGTAGCTGTATATAGCACGTAGCTGGCTCCAAATTAACCCAATTCTAATTTTATATTCAATTAGAAATTTTTAAAATCTGGTTCGCTTAAATGAGGGTATTTTTGAAAGGTATACCCTAAGGTGAAGAAGGTATATCCTAAAGGCCATATCCTAAGGCCTAAAGGCTTTAGGATATACCTTCTTCATCTCTAAATTAAAAGTAAACCGAAAGCGAAACTCGACCTAAATCGAATACTTCGTCATATTTGTTTGCCAACAGCTCTTTTAACACGAGCCCTAAATAAAAAAAATTACACTATAATAAAAAGGGGAGGGAATAAATTGTCCTGCAGAACTAATTTTCAAAATTTCTGACTCTTCTCTGCACTTTCTGCTCTTCTGTCAATAAGTATACCACCTTAATGTGTACTTAGAGCTTTATTCTAAAGACCAACAAAAAAAAACTACTTTTTATGAACATTCAACTCTTTTTAGGAAAAAATAAATACTTGGTTACGAAAGGTGGAGCTCAGACACCCCTACACTTAAAAATTTGGTCAAATTTGTAAAAAAGTAAAAAAAATGCATATAAATAAATAATCCGTGCGGTCGTAAAATTATGTTTTGTATACCCCCTCCCGCAACAAAACCCCATTGATGATAACATATCCCAAAAATAATGCATTATATTAGTGATAAAATGTGTAAGGAGAGATAGGATAAATATATTTTGGGTGTGTTGAGCCCAAAGTTGCCATTTCTTCTGGGATCCATGCCAAAATATGCAAAAAAGGGCATTTTTGGTGTCCTTTCAGAAAACTTACGGGTCCGCTTGACTCAAACTCAAAGTAAAACCTCCAATACTAGATACCTGTCTATGTGTTCTAAGGGTAAGTTAAATATTCCTTTCAAGTTTAAATTTAATTTTTTCAGGGTTGCCAGTTTAAAAAAAAAAAAAAATGAGTATTATTTCTTTAAGCAAAGAAGAGAGAAGATATTTGTCATTAAAAATAATGAATTGTGTCCTGAAGATTACAGATTTTGGTTATTTTTTGAACAACCAAAGTCAAAATTACAATGAATGTCCTTTAAAACAATCAAAAGGAAGCCATAATTAGACCCTAAATTTGTTTTGTGCAAGATCTCAAACAACTGCTAAATGTCCAATTGGTAAGCTTTTCAAATTCAACAGCAAATAAACATAAAAATCATTAACAACTATAACATCAACTCAAAATAGTAAGCTTCAGCCAGGACAAGTCTATTTAAATCATATGTTATATTCTCATGCATTAAAATCAAGTAGTTGTGGGAAGCCATGGCTAATTGTAAAGCATTATGTACCAGGATCTAGGTCCGAGAGGTTCTAGGTTCGAACCTTGGCCTTAGCATTAATACTAAAGAAGAAAAAAAAACTAAAAAAGTTAAAAACTACAAAAAAACTAAAAAGAAAATGCTAAAAAACTAAAAAAGCTAAAAAACAAAAAAAAATCTAGAAAAAAGGTAAAAAACTAAAAACTAAAAACTAAAAAAAACTGGGACACTAGGACACAAATGACGACCGGGGGGCCCCCCCGGTATATATATATATTAAGTGTTCTATATATATATATATATATATATATATATATATATATATATATATATATATATATATATATATATATATAAGTTGTCTGTCTGTTATGTCTGTTACACTTTGTCTGTTAATCGGCTTGCTTGAATAATCAAATATCTTTGAAAAGACACAGTATGAAAAGAGATTAAATTTCTTAAAGAGTAAAAAACTGGTAACTTCAAAAATCTATCTATCTATCTATCTATATATATAAAAATAAATTGTCTGTCTGTTATGTCTGTTAAACTTTATTTATTTATTTATTTATTTATTTTCTTTATTTCCCTCAAAAAATGAGGAGTACGCTACAATATAATATAAAGAAAAAACAACTGATAACACTTACAATCAAAACCTATCAAATATTGATCGAACACTTAAAAAAAAAAAAAAAAAAAAAAAAAAAAAAAAAAAAAAAAAAAAAAAAAAAAAAAACACACTTGCTAAATAGATTAGCCTATAAATCATGAAGAGCCAGAACTGTTACTAAAAAACGGAAATAAATTGTGGCCTAAAAGGCTAATTTTCGCCCTATCTTCAAATGTTTTATATTTTTTGTTTATACAGACTACAGGATCCTTCACATTAAGCTTTAAAACAATCTCAGTGTTACTAAAAGAAAGGGGGAAACCAAGTAAAAATTTACAGAATTTAAAATAAGCAACTTTAATGGGCGAAAGATCAGAAGGTCTGAAATTTAGGAAGAGGAGGGACGGGAACAATACGTGAGGCAGAGCAACAGCGCTATACATACGACCAAGGACGTCCCGACGGTAAAGACCCCGAAAACGAATTAAAAGACCAAATGCCTTGCGTAGTTTCATCTGAACATGCTGAACCAGGACTGGTTTGAAATCTCTTTTCGAAGCAGCATAAGGTAATCCCAAATAAGTGACTATTGGCAACGACTGAAAAATAACACCATTGCCGCAATCGAGAGTCGCCCTGACATTATCCTCTAAACAATTTACAACAAAAAATTGACATTTTTCAAAACTGATAGAAAGGCCCAAACCTTTTAAACAATTAATTAAAATATTAAAATTAGAAACAAGACTAGACTTGGACCGGCTTAGAAGGATAATGTCATCAGCATATGCAATGTAAGACAGATTTCGAGATAATGAAACAAACGAGCAGGAAAGAGAATTAAGGGCAGTAGCTAAACAAGAATTGAATATATAAGGAGAAATAATTCCTCCTTGTCTAATTCCTCTACCCACTTGAATTAATTTGGACTGAGATGAAGACGAACTCGGACAGATACGGATCTTTAAACCAGAATACCAAGAGCGAAGGACTCGTATGACAGCTAGGGGCAATCCAGCATGGATTAAAGTGAGCAGAGCGGATGCATGAGAAATGTTATCAAAGGCCCCTTTGATATCAATCAAGAGGGCGTATAGCGGTTGACCAGAGATTCTCGCTTCTTCAATAACTTTGCTGAAAGATGCATGGGCATGGTCACATCCCAAACCTCTCTTGAAACCAACTTGATTAGAACCAGTGTCAAGAATTTCAAGAAGATCCTTCAAACACAACTCAAACACTTTCCCAATCATAGAACCCCTAGTAATTGGCCTCCAGGAACTACAAGATGACAAGTCTTTTTTCCCGCTCTTAGGAATAGGCGTAACTATGCCAATATAGAATGACGATGGTACTAAACCAGTAGTAAGTAAAAGGTTGAAAAATGCCAGTAGAGTAATAAAAAAAGAAGAAGGAGCAAGTTTGAGGTGATTAGCAAATAAGCCATCTTGATCCTTAGCCGACTGCGCCTTTAACGTTTTGATTGCTCCGCGTAACATATCCTCAGAAATCCTGTAATCAGTTGAAAAATTCTTCAACCTTTCATCTAATTGCAACACAACACTGTTAGAATCGTACGAAGTCGACAACTTAGATAAATAATTTTCCCACTCTTTCAGCGATGGTGTGGAATTAGTATCAGGCATGTTAATCCGCCTATTGCCTCGGAGAACATTCCAAAGGAGATTCTTGTCCTTGTCGTTATCAATATTTGAAGAAGCTTCTTCTATGACCAGGTTATTATGACGACGGAGCTCTGCTTGGAATTCAGGCTTTCTCTTTTTCATTAGCAAAAAAACTGGATGCGAGTCTCTTGGCTTACCGAGGGCCCGCCATTCCCAATACGCTTGTTTAGCCGCCTTATTAGAATTTACCAAAAAAGGATTGAGGCTCCAAAAAGGTTTCTGCGCGCCCAATCTTATCCTATTAGTAGGAAAAACTGCCGGAGCACCATACTTTAAGCAATGGATTAATTCAAAATAAAGACAATTAATAGTCAAAGAGGGATTACTATCCATTGAATCCAAACTATCAGGGATATAGACTTTATCAATCAAAGTCCCAACTCTTTCTTGGTAAAGCGGTCTAAAATTTGGATTCCAATCAACCCGATCAAAAAATTTAGGAAGCTTATTACCAGAAAAGAGATTGAATTTCTTAAAGAGTAAAAAACTGGTAACTTCAAAAATCTATCTATCTATCTATCTATCTATCTTCTATATATATAAAAATAAGTTGTCTGTCTGTTATGTCTGTTAAACTTTGTCTGAAAAGAGATTGAAAATCTTAAAGAGTTTTACTCTTTAACTGGTAACTTCAAAAATCTATCTATCTATCTATATATATATATATATATATATATATATATATATATATATATATATATATATATATATATATATATATATATATATATATATATATATATATAATATAAATAAGTTGTCTGTCTGTTATGTCTGTTACACTTGGTCTGTTAATCGGCTTGCTTGAATAATCAAATATCTTTGAAAAGACAACGGTATGAAAAGAGATTGAATTTCTTAAAGAGTAAAAAACTGGTAACTTTATTCGCAAGTTTTACGTAGTTCAAAACACATATATAAATCTATCTATATTCATAGGTGGTACACAGGGACACAACTACAATGGCGCGTAACTAATATGGCGCGTAACGACTTATGGCGCGTAACTAATATGGTGCGTAACGACTTACGCGCGCGGGGGGGGGCTTTGGGGGGCCCAAAGCACCCCCACCAACTAGGTGTTGGGGTGGCGCGAAACGCCACCCCAACAGCTAGTATATATATATATATTTAAATATTCACAGGTGGGACACAGGGACACAATTACAATGGCGCGTAACTAATATGGCGCGTAACGACATACGTTCGCAGTTTGGTGTTGGGGTGGCGCGAAGCGCCATCCCAACAGCTTGTCCTTTATACAATTTAAATGGGTTACATAATCTACACTTTTTGTCATTGTCATCAATAATAGTAAAATTCTCATAGGATGACCAGTTACCCAATGTATATAAACATAATTGACATATGTAAAACATTTTTCAATGTTGACTACCTCACTTCCAAAATAAAACTGGCTTGGGATCGATAAAAGGAATGTTTTCTACGAGGAGGATTAATCGTGGGACGATACAAAACTTATTGGACGTATTTGTTGTTTGAATCTAGGTAGTATTCAAAAGTAATACCACAATATCATTTTATTTTGTTTCGATTAGTATGTCAACAAATTGAGTAAATACATGTGGCCCATGACGTAAGAGTGTCATACAACAGCTCAAAGATGGAGAAGAATTTTTTGTTACAACGTCAAGCATTCTTTAGGAGAATATTTTCCTTTGAATTGATAACTCTTGAAAATCATCACTTAGAATCAAACATTTTTCCAAAGTCACTAAATTCCACAGGTTTTTTTATGTACACTAAACTTTAGTGTAAAGAACAAGGTATTGACGAGGGGGCGATCCCCCTTATATAAGTAATAAAAATAAACGAATATAGAAGTTTGTCACGTAAGTTAATTTGTAAGTTACTTCTATCACTAATAAAAACGTTCTTAAATAAAATTAAAAGAGCTAGTGGCCTTGTTAAGTAACTGAAATAATCGGAGGGTACCTAGTCCTCCTCCAGCGCAACTTTTTTTCTCAAAATCGCTAGTCTATAATCGGCAGCGAGAGTATCAAGATTAGAATTGATTTGATTTGAGAAACGGAAAAACCTGTGGAATTTAGTGACTTTGGAAAAATGTTTGATTCTAAGTGATGATTTTCAAGAGTTATCATTTCAAAGGAAAATATTCTCCTAAAGAATCCTTGAAGTTGTAACAAAAATTTGTTCTCCATCTTTGAGCTGTTGTAGGACACTTTTACGTCATGGGCCACATGTATTTACTCAATTTGTTGACATACTAATCGAAACAAAATAAAATGATATTGTGGTATTGCTTTTGAATACTACCTAGATTCAAACAACAAATACGTCCAATAAGTTTTTTTTATCGTCCCACGATTAATCCTCCTCGTAGAAAACATTCCTTTTATCGATCCCAAGCTAGTTTTATTTTGGAAGTGAGGTAGTCAACATTGAAAAATGTTTTACATATGTCCATTATGTTTAATTCATTATGACAAACTTCTATATTCGTTTATTTTTATTACTTACATAAGGGGGTTCGCCCCCTCGTCAATACCTTGTTCTTTACACTAAAGTTTGAATTTTGTTCGAATTCCTTAAGAATGACCCCTGAATCACAAAGGCCGTTTAATTAGAATAAATAGCTCTTTTGAAATTACTAAAAACACTTTAGTGTAAAGAGCGAGGTATTGAGGAGGGAACGAACCCCCTCATATACGTAATAATTTCTGTTCGTTTTAAGTTTTTATATTGCTCCTTACTTTAATGTAAAAACGTGTTTTTAACTCAATTTCTCGTTTTTTTCAAATAACGATGGAAAATCCAGTACCCCTTTCAAAGAAATTATCCTCCCTCATAATAAATTCGTCCATAGAAAGATCCTCTCACGCAACCCCCTCTCCACAACCAGAACAAAATCCCCCTGAAAACGTCAGTATACTTCCCAATAACCAATATTATGTGTAAACAGTGGGCAAATTTCATAAAATACAGCACTTCCCCTGGGATTTTAGGGGATTAAGTCGTCCTCAAAGACATAGTTATTATATTTTTTGACTATACTGAACAGAATGGCTATCTTAAAATTTTTGTCAGGTGACTTTGAGAAAAATGAGAGTTGGAGGGGGCCTAGTTCCCCTACAATTTTTTTGTAACTCAAAAGAGCACTAGAACTGTTAAATTCCGTTAAAATGAGCCCTCTGGTGACATTATAGAACCACTGTGTCGATACGATCATTTTTGGAAAACAAAAAACAAATAAACACGCATCAGCTGTGGCAAAAAACAAAACAAAATTACACACTTTTGCAGATAGAACCTTGAAACCTCTAGAGTATGGTTTTCTGATACGCTGAATCTGATGGTGTAAATTTCATTAAGATTATATGACTTAGGGGGTTTTTCTCCCTTTTTGATAAATAAGGCCAATTTTTGCCAAGTCTTGAATGGTAATATCAAACTTGATACAACTTGTATATTTCAAATTAGCTTAAGAATTTCGATTCTTTTGATGTGTATATTGGTATCAAAATTTCGTTTTTTAGAGTTACGAATGCTATTGAGCCTGTTTGCTCTTTACAGTTTGCTATCACGAACTGTTTGGTCGTACCAAAACCTAGAGGGGTGGTTCTGGGAGCATCAAGAGTACAGCCAAAAAACTTCTAAAGGGATAAATGCTACCAGTAACTTTGCTTTTACTGACCTTTGAATTTTTTTCCCCTCTCCCATGCAATTATTCATAGGGTAACTCTTTATAAGCAAATAACCTTGTCCGAAAAACTTTTCATAAGAAAAATTGGAAATAATAGATCTTTAATTCATTTTTGATTTTTCATATCATCCTCCCTCTCCCCTCTCCTCACTTAATAAGTACACAAAGGTTCAAAAAGCTTTTCATTTGCATTTTTAAGACTAATTTACAGATCGACGAAATGTAATTTTTCTTTTTTTAGAACAAATAGTGTTTTTAGTTGCATTCATGCGACCAATATTAAGTCGGATGTTGTTTTTTGTTGGGGGGGGGGGGCTCAAACATGGTAGCTCTCTCTCCTCTGTTTACGTACATGAAACCGGCAGTTTTCCTTTTTTCTTTTATATAACCAAGTATTTAATTAAATCAGAGATCAAAATTAACACTTGATACGAATAAAAGTTATCCTGCATATAAGGGTGGATGCCCCCTAACATTTAATTCAAGTTTTATTTGTGTTTTTCAGATGTCATTTTTGAATAAAACAATTATAGCCAGTTGTAAATCGCATGGGCTTTATTTGCCAATTGCCTTTCGAAGAAGTCGAATTGAAAATTTTACTGTTGTAATTAAATGCGTGTTGATAATGCACATACACTTTTTTTTTACTGTGAAAAAAAAATTCATGTCCGTTTGTCTTGGTGTTAAGCATGTATTTTTAAAGGGTGGCGAGTAAAAGTCATATTTTTGAAATTAAGGTTTTGAAAGTAGGAAGTGAACTTTTCGAGTTTACATATTTTTAAATATTTGTAGCTATGAATTAATAAATTATAAGTTTATAATCATATTTATAAATGAGTATTTATAAATCTTAGATATCCAAATATATATATATATATATATATATATATATATATATATATATATATATATATATATATATATATATATATATATATATATATATATATATATATATATCTCTATTCACAAGTGGGACACAGGGACAAAACTACAATGGCGCGTAACTAATATATATATATATATATATATATATATATATATATATATATATATATATATATATACATCTCTATTCACAGGTGGGACACAGGGACAAAACTACAATGGCGCGTAACTAATATATATATATATACTAGCTGTTGGGGTGGCGCTTCGCGCCACCCCAACACCTAGTTGGTGGGGGCGCTTCGCGCCCCCCCCAAGCCCCCCGCGCGCGTAAGTCGTTACGCGCCATAATAGTTACGCGCCATTGTAGTTGTGTCCCTATGTCCCACCTGTGAATATAGATATATATATATATATATGGTTTTAACTACGTAAAACTTGCGAATATACAACATTCTTTGCTGTCCCATTGTCTTTGCATATAAATAGATTGTCAGGTTATCCCCCTGTTTCCCCCGGTGTCCCCGTTGTAGTTGTGTCCCTGTGTCCCGGTCGTCATTTATATTCCCTGTGTCCCGGGTCCCGGTCATCATTTGTATCCCGGTGTCCCGGTCTGTATATACATTCGTTTTTTAGTTTTGTTTTTCTCCTTTATTTTTTTCCTTTTTTTTTCTTTTTTAGCTTATTTAGATTTTTAGATTTTTTAGTTTTTTTTATTAGTTTTTAGTTTTTATTTCTTTTTAGTTTTTTTGTCCCGGTCGTCATTTATATCCCCCTGTTTCCCCCGGTGTCCCCGTTGTAGTTGTGTCCCTGTGTCCCGGTCGTTATTTATATTCCCTGTGTCCCGGTCGTCATTTGTATCCCGGTGTACCGGTCTGTATATACATTCGTTTTTTAGTTTTGTTTTTCTCCTTTATTTTTTTCCTTTTTTTTTTCTTTTTTAGTTTATTTAGATTTTTAGATTTTTTAGTTTTTTTATTAGTTTTTAGTTTTTTTTTCTTTTTAGTTTTTTTGTAGTTTTTACCTTCTTTTTAGTTTTGTTAATTTTTTTTTTTACTTGTGTCCTGGTCGTCATTTATACTCCCTGTGTCCCGGTGCTTTGTTGATTGCTAATCGAACATTCCTTTTGTCCTGGTCGCTTTCTCTTTGAGTGTCGTCATTTATTTTTTTCTTTTTTAGTTCTTTTAGTTTTTACCTTTTTTAGTTTTTTTTTAGTTTTTAGTTTTTTTAGTTTTTTACCTTTTTTTAGTTTTTTTAGTTTTTTAGCTTTTTTATTTTTTTTATTAGTTTTTAGTTTTTTTGTAGTTTTTGCCTTTTTTTTTAGTTTTTTGTCCTGGTCGCTTTCTCTTTGAGTGTCGTCATTTATTAGTTTTTTCCTTTTTTTTTTTTAGTTTTTTATTGGTTTTTACCTTTATTTTAGCTTATTTTTCAGTTTTTTCCTTTTTTTTAGTTTTTTTTTATTTTTTATTTTTTTTAGTTTTTTACCTTTTTTTAGTTTTTTTAGTTTTTTTAGTTTTTTAGCTTTTTTACTTTTTTTATTAGTTTTTAGTTTTTTTTTGTAGTTTTTGCCTTTTTTTAGTTTTTTCAGTTTTTTTTTTAGTTTTTTATTGGTTTTTACCTTTATAGTTTTTTTAGTTTTTTAGCTTTTTTATTTTTTTTATTAGTTTTTAGTTTTTTTTGTAGTTTTTGCCTTTTTTTAGTTTTTTCAGTTTTGACGTCACCTAATCCAGTTTTTTCAGGTGAGGTCACCTGACACATCCATCCACACATCCATCCATCCATCCACAGACAGACAACTTATTTTTATATATATAGATATATATATATACTAGTTGGTGGGGGCGCGAAGCGCCCCCACCAACTAGGTGTTGGTATATATATATATATATATATATATATATATATATATATATATATATATATATATATATATATATATATATACATATATATATATATATATATATATATATATATATATATATATATATATATATATATATATATATATATATATATATACTAGTTGGTGGGGGCGCGAAGCGCCCCCACCAACTAGGTGTTGGTATATATATATATATATATATATATATATATATATATATATATATATATATATATATATATATATATAATATATATATATATATATATATATACATATATATATATATATATATATATATATATATATATATATATATATATATATATATATATATATATATATACATATATATATATATATATATATATATATGTATATATATATATATATATATATATATATATATATATGTATATATATATATATATATATATATATATATATATATATATATATATATATATATATATATATATATTATATATATATATATATATATATATATATATACTAGCTGTTTGGGTGGCGCGCAGCGCCACCCCAACAGCTAGTATATTGGTGGGGGGAACTTTGCCCAACACCCCCAAGCCCCCCGCGCGCGTAAGTCGTTACGCGCCATATTAGTTACGTGCAATTGTAGTTTTGTCCCTGTGTCCCACCTGTGAATATTGATAGATATAGATATATTTTTAACTACGTAAAACTTGCGAATATACAACATTCTTGGCTGTACCATTGTCTCTGTGTATAAATAGATTGTCAGGTTTACCGACTCTTGAACATGCAACATATAATTGTCCATGGGAAAAAAAAATCTGTATTCAGCTCTATACCTCATTATACTAATGATTGCCCTTGAGTTTTGTTGATGGTGATTGCTAATCGAACATTCCCCGTGTCCCCGTCGTCATTTATATATCCCCCTGTGCCCCCTGTCGTCCCCGTTGTTGTTTTTTCCCTGTGTCTCGGTCGTCATTTGTTTCCTGGTGCTTTGTTGATGGTGATTGCTAATCGAACATTCCTTGTGTCCCGGTCACTTTCTCTTTGAGTGTCCCAGTCGTCATTTATATTCCCTATGTCCCGGTGTCCCGGTCGTCATTTGTGTCCTGATGTCCCGGTCTGTAATTTTGTCAGTCGACAAACATGACGTCAGTCGACACACAAACATGACGTCACTCGACACACAGACACAGAGACAACTTATTTATATATATATATATATTAGCTATTGGGGTGGCGCTTCGCGCCACCCCAACACCTAGTTGGTGGGGGCGCTTCGCACCCCCCTCCAAGCCCCCCCGCGCGCGTAAGTCGTTACGTGCCATTTTAGTTACGCGCCATTGTAGTTGTGTCCCTATGTCCCACCTGTGAATATAGATAGATATATATATATATGTTTTTAACTACGTAAAACTTGCGAATATACAACATTCTTTGCTGTCCCATTGTCAGTGCATATAAATAGATTGTTAGGTTTCCGTATTCAGATCTATACATCATGATTGTAATGATTGCCCTTGAGCTTTGTTGATGGTGATTGCTAATTGACCATTCCCTGTGTCGCTGTCGTCATTTATATATCCCCTTGTGCCCCCGGCGTCCCCTTTGTAGTTGTGTCCCTGTGTCCCGGTCGTCATTTGTGTCCCAGTGTCCCAGTCTGTGATTTCTCTTTGAGTGTCCCAGGCGTCATTTATATTCCTTGTGTCCCGGTGTCCCGGTCGTCATTTATATCCCCCTGTGCCCCCCAGCGTCCCGTTGTAGTTGTGTCCCTGTGTCCCGGTCGTCATTTATATTCCCTGTGTCTCGGTCGTCATTTCTCCTTTATTTTTCATTTTTTTCCTTTTTTATTTTTTTTCTTTTTTAGTTTTTTTTAGTTTTTTAGCTTTTTTAGTTTTTTTATTAGTTTTTAGTTTTTTTCTTTTAGTTTTTTTGTAGTTTTTACCTTTTTTTAGTTTTTTTTAGTTTTTTTTTACTTATGTCCTGGTCGTCATTTATACTCCCTGTGTCCCGGTCGTCATTTGTGTCCGGTGCTTTGTTGATGGTGATTGCTAATCGAACATTCCTTTTGTCCCGGTCGCTTTCTCTTTGAGTGTCGTCATTTATATTCCCTATGTGCCGGTGTCCCGGTCGTCATTTGTGTCCCAATGTCCCGGTATGTAATTTCGTCAGTTGAAAACATGACGTCAGCCGACACAGAAACATGACGTCACCTGATCCACAGACAGAAAGACAACTTATTTTTATATATATAGATATAGAAGATGTGCCGGTGTCCTGGTCGTCATTTGTGTCCCAATGTAATTTCGTAATTTCGTCAGTCGAAAACATGACGTCAGCCGACACAGAAACATGACGTCACCTGATCCACAGACAGACAACTTATTTTTATATATATAGATATATATATATATATATATATATATATATATATATATATATATATATATATATATATATACACATATATATATATATATATATATATATATATATATATATATATATATCCAAATTTTTCCGATAGCCATTTTGTTCAGCGTAGTTGAAAGATATGGAAATTATATGTTTAAGGATGACCCCCCCCCTAGCCCTCAGTGCAAGTGTTGTAAGTTATGCCCTTGGGGCATATATAGTTTTATATAGAAAAAATAGTCGTATAAACTTCGGAAAGGCCTCATTGGATTATAAATCAGAAGTTCTAGTGCCCTTTGTAAGAGTCAAAGTCATCAGAGGGCAGCTACCGTCCCTCCAACGTCGTATTTACTTAATAGAAATTGGAGACAGTATTTTATTCAAAATTTTGTCCAAAGATCGCATAACAAGGCTTTGGGGTTGATACGACAATCAAAGCCTGGGGGCAAAGGTTGTAAGCTATGCCCCGGGGGTATTTAAAGTTCTTAGGAAAGGGATATTTGTATAGACTTTAGAGGTAGCTCATTTGGTTGAAAATCGGAAGTTCTAGTTCCCTTTTAAGAGTCAATAGGGATGGAGGGCAACTAGCCCTCCCAACTACACCTCCTTTCACCAAATGCATCTGATTGAAATCGTGAGATAGCCATTTTGTTCGAAATAGTAGAAAAAAAAATAGAAAAAATAACAACACCTCCAATTGTGATACAAGTCCCTTGAGCCCTGGGGCAAGGACTGTCAGGTATACCCTGGGGGCATGTAAGGCTTTTATAGAATGTGTGGTTATATAAACTTCAGAGGGGGGTTGTTTGATTTAAAATTGGAAGTTACAGTGCCCTTTTGAAGAGCCAAAAGTAATTTGAGAGCACGAAGCCCTCCCCCCTTCGTCCATCATATCCTAAAGCAAGCCTCCAAACTAAGTTTCGAAATATTAATTTTTTCATCTTTGCTGAAATGTTCTCTAATTATACGTTTGGGGATGTCACCCTCCCCCCCCTGGAGACCTCAGGGCAAGGGCTGTAGGTCAGGCAACTGGTTCATTGTTTACATATAGTATATGTTATTGAAAAAAGGTAGGCATTAAGCTATGTCTTTCAGAGTATGTAAAGGGGAGCGTTGAATTATATCAAAAAGTGTTATGTGTATATGG
This sequence comes from Artemia franciscana, assembly GCF_032884065.1. Taxonomy (NCBI): domain Eukaryota; kingdom Metazoa; phylum Arthropoda; class Branchiopoda; order Anostraca; family Artemiidae; genus Artemia; species Artemia franciscana. The sequence goes on from NC_088863.1 coordinate 10,040,813, forward strand.
GTTGTCAAAAGGGGGTAACCCAGGAATGACTGAGTATTTATTACCTTTGGATTTTCAGGAAATGATAAGAGAGATTATCAGTTGACCGAAAGGGCAATATTTGCAGGCTACCACTACTAGAGCTACCTCTGCTTCTTCTGATACCGCATCTACTACTACCACTGCTATAACTAAAACTACTACTTCTATAGCAAGTACTACTGAGGTTGTAGATAATGAAATATACATCAGAAGAACCGTTGAAGGGAAAGTTTAACTAACTAAAAAAAATAATATGTGCATACCGATTGCTGATACAGGAGTATCAGTAACATTATCGGAACTGCTTATCGTATCAAGAGGAAACTTTGGGGGTATCATGAGTTGAATGTTCAATTGAACAAAAGGCAAAATGCACCTGCTACTACTATACTACTACTAATAATAATACATTATTACTGCTACTACTGTTCCTACTACTACCACTACTACTTTGATACTAGTACAAATAATGCTACAATTATGAAGGTGAAAATGGGGAGAAAAAACGCTCAAGGTGACGTTGGGTAACTGAAAGATTGATCAGGTTGGCAGCTTCACTTACCTTGGCAGTATTATTAGTAAGGACGGTGGAAGCAGTGAAGATGTTAGAAGTAGAATAGCTAAGGCTCAGGGTGTATTTTCACAGTTAAAAAGTTTGGAAGAATATAAAGATAAGTCTGCAAAACAAAATTAGAATATTAGAAGTTACAGTGATGACATTGGTCAAATATGGCTCTGAAGCATGGGCGCTCCGAAAAACAGATGAACATTTACTAGTTTTTATCTAGAAAAATTGCCTACGGATTGTTCTGGGTACCCGGCTGACTGACCACATTTCAAACAGTAGGCTGTACGAAAAATGTGGTTCAATCCCACTTTCTAGGGCTATAATGAAAGAAAGGTTGATATGGCTAGGCCACATTCTGCGGATGATGGATGACAGATTACCGAAGATTGTCCTTTTTGGCCAACCGTCTGGGGCTATACAGAAAGCAGGTCGTCCTTGTCTGGGCTGGGAGGATATCATAAATAAAGATTTAAAGGAAATGGAAACTTCCTTTGAGGGTGTGAAGAGGGAAGCCTTGAATAGATTAGGTTGGAGGAGGAGCGTGCGTAGCTGTGTTGGCCTTAGGTGGCTTGGTGCTACAGTGAGTTATAACTAGTAGTAGTAGTAGTATGAAGGTGAAAATTTAATAGAATATTGAGGGGGAATTTGAACTAAATTAAAACACACTTCCTGCATGCAGATTGTCAAAAGGCAGTATGTCAAGCATGGAATTGGGTATTAAGCTGGAGCTTTCAGAGAATACTTAAAGGGGAAGATCAATTGACAAAAAGGTAATATATACATGTCACTACTAACACTACAACCAATACTACTTTTACTAACCCTACTACTGCTACTAAACTACAGTTTCAATTGCTGCAACTAAGATGGAATGATGTAAAAGGGGTTTCAAAAGCACGCATCAACCATGTTTTGGGAGCGGCTTACCTGTTATCAAGGTCAAACTTCCAGGGCATCATGAAAGAGATGCTCAACTGACCAAAAGGCAAGATATACATCCTGCTACCGCTAGTAATGCTGCTGCTACTACTGTTACCACTACTACTAATACGAAAGCAACTACTTCTCCCTTTACCACCGCAACTAATGTGATGCTAATACTATTAAGGCTAAGTCTATGAAGGTAAACTTCGAGTGAATATTGATGGCAATTTCGAGCTCTCAAAAGGCACTATGTGGATATAGATTGTCAAAAGAGCGGATCTTAAGAATTGATCTATGCAGTAAGTTGGAATTCTCAGAAAATTCTTAAGGGGGAAGGACAATTGACAAAAAGGCAATGAGATTTCGTAAGGGCGAAGAGCAACTGACTAACAGGCAATACGTGCACACTGCTACTACTCCTGAAAGATTTACTAGTTCTATTGCTACTATTACTATTGTTCCAACTAATTCTTCCGTTGAGATTACTTGTAAGGCTAAGAGTATTAAGATGAAAATTTTACGAAGTACATGTATGTGAATATAGAGGTCATCAAAGGGACATATGTCACAGCAATGTCACAGCAATGGCTAAAAGTTTAGTAAAATACTATTGATGTGACATCTGTTACAACTAGACATTTCAGCAAAGCTGAAAAAATTGATATTTTGAAACTTAGTTTGGAGGTTTGCTTTAGGATATGATGGACGTAGGGGGGAGGGCTGGTTGCTCTCAAATTACTTTTGGCTCTTCAAAAGGGCACTATAACTTCCAATTTTAAATCAAACAACCCCCCTCTGAAGTTTATATAGCCACACATTCTATAAAAGCATTACATGCCCCCAGGGTATACCTGACAGTCCTTGCCCCAGGGCTCAAGGGACTTGTATCACAATTGGAGGTGTTGTTATTTTTTCTATTTTTTTTTACTATTTCGAACAAAATGGCTATCTCACTATTTATACGCACAGGCATTGGGACAGCCAAGAATGTTGTATATTCGCAAGTTTTACGGAGTTAAAAATAAATCTATATCTATCAATATTCACAGGTGGGACACAGGGACACAACTACAATTGCACGTAACTAATATGGCGCGTAACGACTTACGCGTGCGGGGGGCTTGGGGGGCGCAAAGTTCCCCCCACCAATATACTAGCTCCCCCCAACAATATACTAGCAAAGTTCCCCCCACAAATATACTAGCAAAGTTCCCCCCACCAATGTACTAGTGGCACGAAGCGCCACCCCAACAGCTAGTATATATATATATATATATATATATATATATATATATATATATATATATATATATATATATATATATATATATATATATATATATATATATATATATATATATATATATATATATATATATATATATATATATATATATATATATATATATATATATATATATATATATATATATATATATATATATATATATATATATATATATATATATATATATATATATATATATATATATATATATATATATATATATATATATAATATATATATATATATATATATATATATATATATATATATATATTTATATATATATATATATATATATATATATATATATATATATATATATATATATATATCTCAGTTCTATATATATATATAGTATATATATATAGTATATATATATATATATATATATATATATATATATATATATATATATATATATATATATATATATATATATATATAGAATATATATATATATATATATAACTCTCAGTTTTATTTGAAAGTTCGCTTGGTAAACACCTTATTTTGGATATAACCTATTAATACAGTGAGCTCAAGCTGGTCTGATTTCCCTATAGACATTTATTGAAACATCATTTATAATCGGATTATTTTCATTTGTTGGCTAATTAATAGTTTTGGTATTTGAGTACAAATTCCCTTGGGAATTAGTTATTTATTAAGCAAAGAGATTTTCGTACAAGGATTTAAGAACTTGAATATATTTCAATGACATATTATCTGCAATAGCCATGTCGGAGAAATTAGTTTGGAATGCGAATTTGAACTTTTTAAATCGTGCTCGAAAAGCTGGAAATAAGAGTGACGAGATAAGTTGTAAAGCATGCGAGTTTTTTACAAGGGACGATATAATCAAGGCTAAGGAGATACTGTGGTCTTCTGCTCACTACACCAATAGAGTGTAAATTAAAAAAAGTGCCGAAGACATTATTAACGAAATGTTAAAGGTACTTGAACTTTGTGAGCAACGTAACGTTGAGCTGCCAGTCTTTGTGATAGTTGAACCTGACGAAGTCCCTATCTGTCCTGGTGAGATAGCTGCGGTAATCACCAGAAATGTTACAGAAGTTTGTAAAAAGCTAGACAATTTCTTGAATAAGGACCCTCCCGCCCCCTCGATGGTTCCTACAGTTACTGAAACAAAGCCCTCATATGCAGTGGTACTCAAGAATTTGCCCCCTGACCTCACGAAGTCCGATTTGAGGAAAGACTTTTTGCAAAAAATGTGTGGCAGAGCTCTCTAAAATTGTCGAAGTTCAGCCCAGAAAAGATAATTGGTGAGTTGTTACAGCTAGCAAGGCTGATGCAGAAACTCTTGTAGGGGTCTTTCAGAACGGTGATAAATCTCTTTCTGCAACAATCAGGAGCCCCTTTCACCTCGGTATTGCTCGATTTGTCCCCAGCAATATAAATGACGATGAACTTTGCGCACTGATTCCTAAATGTGTCAGTTCAAGACAGATTGGCAACACCCGCTCGTTTCGATTGAAATTTGAAACCAAAGTTGATCTTATGAATGCCATAAAAAATCCCCCAGTCATAGATTATGAGAGGATCAAAGTGGCTGAGTATCTCTCCCTCCCGGTAAGATGTTTCAAGTGTTAAGCTTACGGACATATATCCAGTAGCTGCAAAAATGAAGCTATTTGCGCAGTCTGCGATGGCCATGGTCATTCAAGCTCCAAAACATCTCCTTGTCGAAGGCCCAAGAAGTGTGCATTGTGCAAATCACAGGATCATCTCTGTTACAGCTTCAAATGTCCAGTCGCCCAAGGACTTTTAAGTAAAGTTAAGTCAGCATAATGGCTCGAGCCTTAAGTCTCTTATCATGGAATATCAATGGCAAAGTGGTTGACAAAGGCCTAGTCCTCTCTGAACTTTTAAGTACAAATGAAATAATTTTTCTGCAACAACATTTTTTGTCTCATGAAAGAAAAAATTTACTCAGTATTTCACAGAATTCTTATCTCTTATTTCACCCAGCGAAAATGAATAAGAGCCGTGGCTGACCTCTAGGCGGATTAGCTATTATTTCACAATTTCCCGTCAATCTCCTTGAGTCGAATGACCATTTCATTGCTGCCGAATTTTCGGACCTAATCTGTATAAACGTTTACCTGCCAACTAATTACTGCTCTTCGCAATCAGAGAATAAATTCATAAATACTTGCAAAAAGCTAGCGAGTTTTATGAAGGGAGTTTCAAAGCGTCCAAATGCTCGAGTTTTGATTGCAGGAGACTTTAATTGTGACTTAACAGACAGTTCATTGCCAGGAACCCAACTCCTTCTGAATTCCCTCCCCCCCTTCCAACTCAGTTGCTGACAAAACAGAAACTTTCACGTTTATTGGTGTCCTGTCAGCGACTTCTAACCTTGATCATTTTATTGCATCTTTCCCCTGTGAAACTGTCGAGGTAATTTGTGATGGGTTTTATTCGGATCACCTTCCAATAAATTTAAAAATAAATGCTTCATTTCATGCCCCTAAACAGCCAGATAAAAAGTGTTTTATATAAAAGACTGGAAAAAAGTTAACCGCGAGATGTTTCGTTTTGAATGTGACAGAATATTAAATAAAATAGAGGTGCCCTTTCATTTGTTGTGCACGCGCTCTGGCCTTAGTGAAAGAGAAATAGCCATCAGACTTTCCACCTATCTAGCTGAAATTAACCATGCATTAAAGTGTGCTGAAGCTTCAGCTGTCACGTGCAAGCGTATTAGGAAAGGCACTCAAGTTCAGGGTTGGTCAAAAAACCCTTCCCTTACTTCTGCGTGCGAGTCTTCTAAAATTTGGCTGAATATTTGGAGGGACTGCGGCAGGCCTAAGTCTGGGACTATAAATGGTCTGCGGCTACGTTCTAAACGTTTTTTTGCTAAAGTGTTAAGAAAACATAAGGTTGATCTTATTGAGAAAAACGCTCATAAAATTGCAGAGAACCCTCCGAAGCTCTGGAAAAAATTTGAACGCCCTTGTGAACACATTAGTGCAAATAATATTCCTGAGCCTGAGTGGATAAATTGTTTTAAGCATGAGTTTTCTTCTCCCGATCCTGCTCTTGAGTCAAAATTTGAAAATGAATTAAGTGCTTGTCTGAAACAACACGAACCTTCGACATTTATAATTAAGCCAAGTGATGTATCGTTTTATTGTCAAAAACTAAAGAAAAGAAATTCCACGGGAGTTGATGGAATTACTGCCAGACATTTTGATTATGCAATTGCTCTTCTTTTTAATCATTTATCTCTACTTTTTCAAATGTCTATTGAAAACGGAGTTGTTCCTTATCAATTTACAGTTGGTCAAATAACCCCTATCCCGAAAAAAGGCAAAAAGGATTTTACTTCGTGTGATTCGTTCCGACCTATAACAGTTTCTTGTACTATTTTTAAATTGCTTGAGTCAGTTATTTTGGATGAAATTGTTTCTAAATGCTACGTCCCACCCCACCAGTTTGGTTACCAAAAAGGTATTAGCCAGGAGCATGCCCATTTTGCTTTAATGAATGTTCTTGCAGATGCAGAAAGAAGTAGATCCCATATTATCCTTTGTGCTTTAGATGTTGCTCGTGCTTTCGACTCTTGCATATTTTCCCAAGTTTTATTTGAAGCGTATAAAAGAGGGGTAAATTTTTGTACAGTGAAGTGCCTTCTGTATATGTACCATCACCTTAAGGCGAAGTTAAAGGGGGGATCTTCCCTTTTTGATATTTTGAAAGGAGTCCGTCAAGGTGGCCTTACCTCACCTTCTTTATTTAATAACTCTCTTTTAAATGCCCGAAATTCTGTTAATTTTAGTTGTATTCACCGTGGATTTAACTTGTCTTTAATAACTTTTGCAGATGACGTCTTGAATCTAAGCTGTACTTTTAGTGGATGTGAAAACGCGTTTAATCAGCCTTATAATGAATGTAAAAATATTGGGCTTTCTTTCAATGTTGATAAAACTGCTGTTGTAGCTTTCAATTTTAAAGAGACAAATGGCCCTATTTTTTATCTTTAGCTAATGTTCATGTCCCCCTTTCTCAAAAATTAGTTTACCTTGGAATGCCTATTGGAAAAAATATGAAGAAACTGTGAATTTATCCCTTGAACTTTTGAAGAAAAAACTGAGAATTGCTTATGCTTCAATTGCATCTAATATTAAACATATTGATAAATTAAATCTTGCGAAAATTTATAATAGCCTAGTTGTACCTCATCTCCTTTCTCTTTGTCCGGTTTGGCAGTTTTTTAGTGAACCTCAGAAACTATCTGTTCGTAGAGTATATTTTCGTTATGCTAAATTCCTTCTCAGTTACCGTCCGTGGACTAGAAATAGTTACTTAGTGAACAAATTCCGCCTAGTTTCTCCTACATCTATTATTGATAAAAGGCTTCATGATTTTCGTTCTTCTATGTCGATAGTGTCTCACCCATGGTCAGCATTACTTATTTAATTGTTTGCTTGTGTTGATTTGTATTTATTTGTACCTTTTTTTTTCTCTTATTACTCCATCTTAAGGGCGTTCCGCCCTCTTTTTGTAGATGGGTTATAAATAAATTGAATTGAATTGAATTGAATATATATATATACTGGCTGTTGGGGTGGCGCTTCGTGCCACCCCAACACCTAGTTGGTGGGGCGCTTCGCACCCCCTCAAGCCCCCCCGCGCGCGTAGGTCGTTACGCGCCATATTAGTTACGCGCCATTGTAGTTGTGTCCCTGTGTCCCATCTGTGAATATAGATAGATTTATATATGTGTTTCAAACTACGTAAAAATTGCGAATATACAACATTCTTGGCTTTCCCATTGTCTGTGCATATACAAAGCCGTATGTACTAATAATGACGTCATATGCAAACGCTCTTTTTACAAACAAACAAACATGCATACACACAACTCGTTATATATATATATATATATATATATATATATATATATATATATATATATATATATATACTAGCTGTTGGGGTGGCGCTTCGCGCCACCCCAACACCTAGTTGGTGGGGGCGCTTCGCGCCCCCCCCAAGCCCCCCCGCGCGCGTAAGTCGTTACGCGCCATAATAGTTACGCGCCATTGTAGTTGTGTCCCTATGTCCCACCTGTGAATATAGATAGATATATATATATGGTTTTAACTACGTAAAACTTGCGAATATACAACATTCTTTGCTGTCCCATTGTCTTTGCATATAAATAGATTGTCAGGTTTACCGACTCTTGAACATGCAACATATAATGGTCCATGGGAAAACAATCTGTATTCAGATCTATACCTCATGATTCTAATGATTGCCCTTGAGCTTTGTTGATGGTGATTGCTAATCGACCATTCCCTGTCCCGGTGTCCCGGTCGTCATTTACATCCCCCTGTTTCCCCCGGTGTCCCCGTTGTAGTTGTGTCCCTGTGTCCCGGTCGTCATTTATATTCCCTGTGTCCCGGGTCCCGGTCGTCATTTGTATCCCGGTGTCCCGGTCTGTATATACATTCGTTTTTTAGTTTTGTTTTTCTCCTTTATTTTTTTCCTTTTTTTTTCTTTTTTAGCTTATTTAGATTTTTAGATTTTTTAGTTTTTTTATTAGTTTTTAGTTTTTTTTTCTTTTTAGTTTTTTTGTCCCGGTCGTCATTTATATCCCCCTGTTTCCCCCGGTGTCCCCGTTGTAGTTGTGTCCCTGTGTCCCGGTCGTCATTTATATTCCCTGTGTCCCGGTCGTCATTTGTATCCCGGTGTACCGGTCTGTATATACATTCGTTTTTTAGTTTTGTTTTTCTCCTTTATTTTTTTCCTTTTTTTTTCTTTTTTTTATACTCCCTGTGTCCCGGTGCTTTGTTGATTGCTAATCGAACATTCCTTTTGTCCTGGTCGCTTTCTCTTTGAGTGTCGTCATTTATTTTTTTCTTTTTTAGTTCTTTTAGTTTTTACCTTTTTTAGTTTTTTTTAGTTTTTAGTTTTTTTAGTTTTTTACCTTTTTTTAGTTTTTTTAGTTTTTTTAGTTTTTTAGCTTTTTTATTTTTTTTATTAGTTTTTAGTTTTTTTGTAGTTTTTGCCTTTTTTTTAGTTTTTTTAGTTTTTTAGCTTTTTTATTAGTTTTTAGTTTTTTTTGTAGTTTTTGCCTTTTTTTAGTTTTTTTTAGTTTTTTAGCTTTTTTATTTTTTTTATTAGTTTTTAGTTTTTTTTGTAGTTTTTGCCTTTTTTTCTCTTTGAGTGTCGTCATTTATTAGTTTTTGCCTTTTTTTCTCTTTGAGTGTCGTCATTTATTAGTTTTTTCCTTTTTTTTTTAGTTTTTTATTGGTTTTTACCTTTATTTTAGCTTATTTTTCAGTTTTTTCCTTTTTTTTAGTTTTTTTTTATTTTTTATTTTTTTTAGTTTTTTACCTTTTTTTAGTTTTTTTAGTTTTTTTAGTTTTTTAGCTTTTTTACTTTTTTTATTAGTTTTTAGTTTTTTTTTGTAGTTTTTGCCTTTTTTTAGTTTTTTCAGTTTTTTTTTAGTTTTTTTTGTAGTTTTTGCCTTTTTTTAGTTTTTTTAGTTTTTTAGCTTTTTTATTTTTTTTATTAGTTTTTAGTTTTTTTTGTAGTTTTTGCCTTTTTTAGTTTTTTCAGTTTTGACGTCACCTGATCCAGTTTTTTCAGGTGACGTCACCTGACACATCCATCCACACATCCATCCACAACTTATTTTTATATATATAGATATATATATATATATATATATATATATAGATAGATACAATACAAATTAACTGCGTAAAACTTGCGAATATACAACGTTCTTCGCTGTCCAATTGTCGCTGCATATAAATAGATTGTCAGGTTTACCGACCCTCGAACATGCAACGTACAATTGTCCATGGGAAAAACAATCAGTATTATGATCTATACCACATTTTTCTAATGATTGACCTTGAGCTTTGTTAATGGTGATGGCAAATGCTAATCGAATTGGGAATTGCAATCTTTTAAATTGAAAAGGCAGATCCGTTGGAATCATGGGAATGCGACGAATAAGAACAGCCTTACCCTCAAAAGGCCCTGTCAAGACCGTGGCCTCTATTAGGTTTTCCATTGTTTTTTTTTACGGCAATTCGCGTGCCATTGCAAAGCTTTGGTGGGTTTATATTTCTTAAAAGTATTATTGGTACGCCTATTTTTAGTTGTAGCACGTGTGGTGGAAACCCTGAAAGATCCACGGAATTTAAAAATTCAGATGGATAATTAACCGCTTCATTTGGTTCCAAAATTGTGTCGACTGACTTGTAAAGGACTGCCTGGTCTCGAATCTTGGTCAAAACAATATTGTTGATTTTGTGGACGTCTATATTATTGGGTGCGAGAATCGCTCTTTCAGTTAGCCATTTATTATTTTTATAATTGTTTAAAATATTCGGAAATACTTTTTCAATCAATTCATTTTTGGACGTCACTAAATTACAGAAATCAGCAGGTAGTTGTATACGTCCTGAAATTGAATCTACTGGGAGCTTTCCGTTTCCAATTGCCAGCAATTGATCTGAAAATGTTTGACCAGTGTCATCGTTTTGCGATCAGACACGCATATTTGTAGTTAATTTTAATGTTTTTACGCGTGCCCATAAATTAGAATTTTTCAGGCAAGCATTCATTTCGTCTGCAGGAGTTGATCTAGGTTTTATAGGTAATGTTTGCCTGAAATCTCCCGCAAGCAATATTAATGTGCTGCCAAAGGGTTTCGACTTCCCTCGTAAATCTTTCAAGCATTGATCCAGAGCCTCGAGCGATTTTTTGTGTGCCATTGTGCACTCATCCCAAATAATAAGCTTGCATTGCTGCAATACTTTACCCATCCCAGATGATTTGGAAATATTGCACGTGGGAGTTTCAATAGAATGCAAATTCAGAGGCAATTTCAAAGCGGAATGAGCAGTTCTTCCACCAGGCAGCAATGTTGCGGCTATTCCGGACAACGCAATTGCCAACACTATATCATTTTTTGATCGAAGTGATGCCAGAATCAGTTTTATCACAAACGTTTTACCAGTACCTCCTGGCACATCCAAATAGAAAATTTCTCCAACGTTGTTATCGACACAATGCATTATCGTATCATAAATGTCTTTTTGTTCCGACGTTAACTTGGAAATGTTATTTTGTATATACAACAATAGATCACTCGTACTGTAACTTTGTTCGCGATCCAATTCTACACATGTCGAAACAGCAGCGATACGGTTAGGTGAAGGCATTCCCAATTCCTAAAGAGGTTTGTTTGCCATACGTACGCACAAATCTTCTATAATAACTAAAGTGTAGTTATAAATTTCTGATGTAAAATCAAAAGTCATATCTGACGTCTCTAACTGTTTTCGATGGAGTATATCTTCGGACATTTTTAACTTATATTTTTCTCATAACTCTGTAGGAGCTGATGGAGAGCAAGTTGTTAAAATGATGCCAAACAATGCACGAATTTGACTTGGGGTTGACGTTTCGCACGCGTCATTGATGCAGTTATCCCAGTGTTGGTCATTCTCCAATAAATTCAGAGCTTGGCATGCACTACGGTAAATGTCATGTATTGTACCGTTTACAGTTCTCAAATACTCAAAGGATGTCGGACCGGGTACATTCAGCAAAAGCAGGCGTAGAAAGAAGCATTCATGTTGATTGGGGTGAACGGTGTAAAGTCTTCCTATCGTGGTATCTTTAAAGATGGTAGGTTGGCCGTCGACTGACTTACCCTGTTTTCGACGTTCAAATACTTTATTTTTAGTATTCCACGTGTAATACGAAGGCACTTCAGTATACAGCAGTTTTTTTGCAAAAGAATCACTTTTGCAAAGCGAAAAGAAAGCGGTTAACTTTGTATCCGGTGGATTCAGGGCTCTTTGTTGCACGTTGGTTTCCGAGAAATAAACACGTTGACCATTCTGTAAATGCACCGCTAAGTGAACAACAGCTGGACTACGTTCATGTATCGGAAATGAAAGAATTCGCCTAACAGCTTCATTACTGCTTATGTATCTTCCAGCCTGATATTGTACGATGTCGATATCTTTGATATCGGGCTGCAGGCCAAAAACTGCCTTTGTTGACGTATTTACATATGTATTTGATTGCCTTTACGGAGTTACAGTATTCAACGTTTATGTGTACATTAAATGTTTTTGATAATAATGGGGAATATGGAACAACCCACTGTTTATCTACTTCGATGGTGGTACCGTTACGCTTCTTTATCATTGCTGTTTTACCGCCATCTTCAGTAGATCTTCTTCTATATTGTGGGTAACCATCATTGTCAGTAATTGTGTTGGATACTAAAAGTCGAGGATATTGCTTTTTGCACCTTCCTTTGGCCATGCATGGTGAATTTTCGTTCAGTGCACCGCAAGGTCCATGTATCATATTTTTTACAATAATATCATGTAACCCCTTATCGACATTTTCATCAGGTATTTCAGCGGAAATCACATCATCAATTTCGTTCGAAGTAATTTTTTTATGTAGCCAGATTAGTATATGTGCGTGTGGCAAACCTCGTTTTTGCCATTCCACTGAGTACATCCAGCATCGCACTGACCCAAACACTTCAAGTTTTACTATGTAGTTTATCAGTGATTTCAACTTTGCCGGAAGACAAGGGCCGTAATGTCATGTCTATGAACCGCCGATTGTCCTTGAAGTAAACGCTGCAGTATCTCGTCCCAAGATTGATTACATGTAAATGTAATAAATAAATCTGGACGACCATAGAGACGAACATACGCAATAGCATCTTCAGCATATTCATGCATATGACGGGGACTGCCAGCATATGACGAAGGTAAAATTGTTAATCTTCCAACGTTTGTGGTATTACCGTCATTTATAACTGCATCTCGCAAAAGAATGTATTGTTCAGAGCGGAGCTTGGTCTGACTCAGGTGGATATATAGCAAACGTTCTGATTCAATTTTAGCATACATATCAACGACGAATTGGTGAAACAATTGACGGCATTTTAAAATATAATTTTCTTCATCCTGCCGAATCATTAGTCTATAGGAATAATAATGCATTGCACTGCATTTCTTATTCATTTCTTTGTTAGTGGCTGGATTTATCAATTTCATATTTAAGTGATAGCCGTCGGCTCCATCCCAAGAAATGCTAGGATATTGTAGGGCATCGTAGCATCGATGAGTTTAAGCAATTCTTAACAACTGAGCGTTTCGCTTATGAAGAATAATATCTCGAGGTAAAAACTGATCACCGACCATAACGATTGCCACTTCGTCGATAGTTGGAGCATTGTATCTACGCACATGTTGGCCAGGAGGCGTTTTGTCAGCGGAAATAACAATTTTATGCGTATCAGTAGGCATCAAATCGATGGCTGTTTTGAACAGACGCACTAAATTATTCTTTTCGTGGAAAAGATGTTGCAATTCGGAAACGATTGTCCTTTCAACGTTGGGAGAAATTTCGCAACGTGAATTCAATTCAGAATTTCTATCACTGATGAAATAGAATTGTAAATATTTATGATTCTCGCCTGAGAATGGTAGAAGGGACCCTGCTCTATGATAAATTTGCCCTTTTACTTTGAAAGTAGACATAAATTGATCTGAATTTTCGATTTGGGCTCCAAACGATGTCATTTGGAAACATGAGTTATATTTTCTGATTTGTGACAAAAAACGCTTAGATTCTGATGTAGTTCCAGTAAGGAAGTCTTCAATGGCTCTGGTGTTGCAGCCAATAGAGGAAGTTTAACTTTTCCTGAGGCGTAACACATTCCCATTGTTTCACCATTGAATTTCAAGGCCTTGCAATAGGGACAAATTTTAGACATAGTCCCGATTTGAACACATCTACTCAAGCTATAATCATCGACTGGGCTGTACCTGAATGCCAGGCGATAACTTTCAGGTTGCTCTGATTCCTCGACACGCTTTCTTTTCTTACTTTCTCTATCAGCAGCAAGCCTGATTTCTTGCTGTTCGTGTGATTCCTCGGCATGCCTTCTTTTTTCACTTTCTCTTTTAGCAGCAAGTCTGGTTTGATGGTGCTCTGGTAGTTCCTCGGCCTGCCTTCTTTTTTCACTTTCTCTTTTACCAGCAAGTCTGCTTTCGCGTTGCTCTGGTAGTTCCTCGGCACGCTTTCTGTTCTTTCTTTCTCTATCAGCCTCAGGCCTGTTTCCTTGCTGTTCTTTTGATTCATCGGCACGCTTTCTTTTCTGACTTTCTCTATCAGCAGCAAGTTTTTTGGCATAGACTCTTTGAGCATCTTCCTCGGCTGTTGACATTGTAAGTTCATCAGTCATTTTAAAGTTAAACATTAATAGATTTGTACGTGAACGTATGACTTAAATATCTTTAATGACGTCACCGTCATAACAAAAATGACGACAACTAACTTCATGACGTCAGTCAACACTAAAACATGACGTCACCTGACAGACACATCCACCGATAACTTATTTTTATATATATAGAATAAGAATATATAGAATATATATATATATATATATATATATATATATATATATATATATATATATATATATATATATATAAATAAGCTGTCTGTGTGTGTGTGTGTGTGTCGAGTGACGTCATGTTTGTCGACTGACGTTATTATAAGGATTGAGCTGTATGCGTTATGAAGTTGTTTGTCGACTGACGTCATGTTTGTCAACTGATGAAATTACAAACCGGGACACCGGGACACAAATGACGACCGGGACACAGGGAATATAAATGACGACCGGGAACCTCAAAGAGAAATTACAGACTGGGACACCCGGACACAAATCACGACCGGGACACAGGGAATATAAATTAAGACCGGGAAATAGGGACACAACTACAATGGGGACGCTGGGGGCACAGGCGGGATAAATAAATGACAACCGGGACACAGGGAATGTTCGAATAGAAATTACAGACCGGGACACAAATGAAGACCGAGACACCGGGACACAGGGAATATAAATGACGAACGGGACACTCAAAGAGAAATTTCAAACTGGGATACCGGGACACAAATGACGACCGGGACACAGGGAATATAAATGACGACCGGGACACAGGGACACATCATTAGAATAATGATGAGCCGGGGAACAGGCTCAATAGCATTCGTAACTCTAAAAAACGACATTTTGATACCAATATACACATCAAAAGAATCGAAATTTTTAAGTTGATTTGAAATATACAAGTTGCATCAAGTTTGATATTACCATTCAAGAGTCTGCAAAAATTGGCCTTATTTATCAAAAAGGGAGAAAAACCCCCCTAAGTCATATAATCCTAATGAAAATTACACCATCAGATTCAGCGTATCAGAAAACCATACTCTAGAGGTTTCAAGCTCCTATCTGCAAAAATGTGTAATTTTGTTTTGTTTTTTGCCACAACTGATGCGTGTTTATATGTTTTTTGTTTTCCAGGAATGATCGTATCGACACAGTGGTTCTATAATGTCACCAGAGGGCTCATTTTAACGGAAATTAACAGTTCTAGTGCTCTTTTGAGTTACCGAAAAATTGTAGGGCAACTAGGCCTCCTCTAACTCTCATTTTTCTCTAAGTCACCTGACAAAAATTTTAAGATAGTCATTCTGTTCAGTATTGTCAAAAAATATAATAACTATGTCTTTGAGGACGACTTAATCCCCTACAATCCCAGGGGAAGTGCTGTATTTTACGAACTTTGCCCACTGTTTACACATAATATTGGTTATTGGGAAGTATACTGATGTTTTCAGGGGGATTTTGTTCTGGTAGTGGAGAGGGGGTTGCGTGAGAGGATCTTTCTATGGACTAATTTATTATTAGGGAGGATAACTTCTATGAAGGGGGTACTGGATTTTCCATCGTTATTTGAAAAAAACAAGAAATTGAGTTAAAAACACGTTTTTACATTAAAGTAAGGAGCAATACTAAAACTTAAAACGAACAGAAATTATTACGTATATGAGGGGGTTCGTTCCCTCCTCAATACCTCGCTCTTTACACTAAAGTGTTTTTAGTAATTTCAAGGGTACCTAGTCCTCCTCCACCGCAACTTTTTTTCTCAAAATCGCTAGTCTATAATCGGCAGCGATAGTATCAAGATTAGAATTGATTTGATTCGAGAAACGGAAAACCCTTGGAATTTAGTGACTTTGGAAATATGTTTGATTCTAAGTGATGATTTTCAAGAGTTATCAATTCAAAGGAAAATATTATCCTAAAGAATGTTTGACGTTGTAACAAAAAATTGTTCTACATCTTTGAGCTGTTGTATGACACTCTTACGTCATGGGCCACATGTATTTGCTCAATTTGTTGACATACTAATCGTAACAAAATAAAATGATATTGTGGTATTGCTTTTGAATACTACCTAGATTCAAACAACAAATACTTCCAATAAGTTTTGTATCGTCCCAGGATTATTCCTCCTCGTAGAAAACATTCCTTTTATCGATCCCAAGCCAGTTTTATTTAGGAAGTGAGGTAGTCAACATTGAAAAATGTTTTACATATGTCCATTATGTTTATATAAATTGGTCATCCTATGAGAATTTTACTATTATTGATGACAATGACGAAAAGTGTAGATTATGTAACCCATTTAAATTGTATAAAGGACTTGCTCTTGGGATGGCGCTTCGCGCCACCTCAACACCAAACCACAAACATAAGTCGTTACGCGCCATTAGTTACGCGCAATTGTAATTGTGTCTCTGTGTCCCACCTGTGAATTTTTATATATATATATATATATATATATATATATATATATATATATATATATATATATATATATATATATATATATATATATATATATATATATATATATATATATATATATATAGATATATATATATATATATATATATATATATATATATATATATATATATATATATATATATATATATATATATATATGTATATATATCTATCTATATAAAAATAAGTTGTCTGTCTGTGTGTCTGTCTGTCAGGTGACGTCATGTTTCTGTGTTGACTGACGTCATGAAGTTAGTTGTCGTCATTTTTGCTATGATGGTGACGTCATTAAAGATATTTAAGACATATATGTTCACGTAGAAATCTATTAATGTTTAAGTTTAAAATGACTGATGAACTTACAATGGCAAAAGCCGATGAAGATGCTCAAAGAGTCTATGCCAAAAAACTTGCTGCTGATAGAGAAAGTCAGAAAAGAAAGCGTGCTGAGGAATCAAAAGAACAGCAAGGAAATGAATGCATACCTGAAAAATTCTAATTTATGGGCAAACGTAAAAATATTAAAATTAACAACAAATATGCGTGTCCGATTGCAAAACGATGACTCTTCTTAAACATTTTCAGATCAATTGCTGGCAATTGGAAACGGAAAGCTCCCAGTAGACTCAATTTCAGGACGTATACAACTACCTGCTGATTTCTGTAATTTAGTGACGTCCGAAAATGAATTGATTGAAAAAGTATTTCCGAATATTCTAAAAAATTATAAAAATAATAAATGGCTAAGTGAAAGAGCGATTCTCGCACCCAAAAATATAGATGTCCACGAAATCAACAATATTGTTATGACCAAGATTCGAGACCTGGCAGTCCTTTACAAGTCAGTCGACACAGTTTTGGAACCAAATGAAGCGGTTAATTATCCATCTGAATTTCTAAAGTCCATAGATCCTTCAGGGTTTCCACCACACGTGCTACAACTAAAAATAGGCGTACTAATAATACTTTTAAGAAATATCAACCCACCAAAGCTTTGCAATGGCACGCGACTTGCCGTAAAAAAACAATGGAAAACCTAATAGAGGCCACAATCTTGACAGGGCCTTTTGAGGGTGAGGCTGTTCTTATTCCTCGCATTCCCATGATTCCAACGGATCTGCCTTTTCAATTTAAAAGATTGCAATTCCCAATTCGATTAGCATTTGCACTCACCATTAACAAAGCTCAAGGTCAATCATTAGAAAAATGTGGTATAGATCTTAATACTGATTGTTTTTCCCATGTATAATTGTACGTTGCATGTTCGAGGGTCGGTAAACCTGACAATCTATTTATATGCAGCGACAATTGGACAGCGAAGAATGTTGTATATTCGCAAGTTTTACGCAGTTAATTTGTATTGTATCTATCTATCTATCTATCTATATAAAAACGAGTTGTGTGTATGCATGTTTGTTTGTTTGTAAAAAGAGCGTTTGCATATGACGTCATTATTACTACATACGGCTTTGTATATGCACAGACAATGGGAAAGCCAAGAATGTTGTATATTCGCAATTTTTACGTAGTTTGAAACGCATATATAAATCTATCTATATTCACAGGTGGGACACAGGGACACAACTACAATGGCGCGTAACTAATATTGCGCGTAACGACTAACGCGCACGGGGGGGCTTGAGGGGGCGCGAAGCGCCCCACCAACTAGGTGTTGGGGTGGTGCGAAGCGCCACCCCAACAGCTAGTATATATATATATAAATATATACTAGCTGTTGGGGTGGCGCCTCGCGCCACCCCAGCACCTAGTTGGTATATATATATATATATATATATATATATATATATATATATATATATATATATATATATATATATATATATATATATATATATATATATATATAGATAGATAGATAGATAGATAGATTTTTGAAGTTACCAGTTAAAGAGTAAAACTATTTAAGATATCCAATCTCTTTTCATACTGTTGTCTTTTCAAAGATATTTGATTGTTCAAGCAAGCCGAATAACAGACAAAGTGTAACAGACATAACAGACAGATAACTTATTTTTATTTATATAGAAGATAGATAGATAGATAGATAGATAGATTTATATATATATATATATATATTTAGAACACCTAATATATATTATACTGGGGGGGGGGGGCCCCGGTCGTCATTTGTGTCCCAGTGTCCCAGTTTTTTTTAGTTTTTAGTTTTTAGTTTTTTACCTTTTTTCTAGATTTTTTTTTGTTTTTTAAGCTTTTTTAGTTTTTTAGTATTTTCTTTTAAGTTTTTTTGTAGTTTTTACCTTTTTTAGTTATTTTCTTTTTTTTGTATTAATGCTAAGGCCTAGGTTCGAACCTGGAACCTCTCGGACCTAGAACCTGGAACATAATGCTTTACAATTAGCCATGGCTTCCCACAACTATTTGATTTTAATGCATGAGAATATAGCATATGATTTAAATAGACTTGTCCTGGCTGAAGCTTACTATTTTGAGTTGATGTTATAGTTGTTAATGATTTTTATGTTTATTTGCTGCTGAATTTGAAAAGCTTACCAATTGGACATTTAGCAGTTGTTTGAGATCTTGCACAAAACAAATTTAGGGTCTAATTATGGCTTCCTTTTAAAGGACATTCAGTGTATTTTTGACTTGGGCTGTTCAAAAAATAACCAAAGTCTGTACTCTTCAGGACACAATTCATTATTTTTAATGACAAATATCTTCTCTCTTCTTTGCTTAAAGAAATAATACTCATTTATTTGTTTTTTTGAAAACTGGCAACCCTGAAAAAATTAAATTTAAACTTGAAAGGAATATTTAACTTACCCTTAGAACACATAGACAGGTATCTAATATTGGAGGTTTTACTTTGAGTTTGAGTCAAGCGGACCCGTAAGTTTTCTGAAAGGACACCAAAAATGCCCTTTTTTGCGTATTTTGGCATGGAAACCAGAAGAAATGGCAACTTTGGGCTCAACACACCCAAAATATATTTATCCTATCTCTCCTTACACATTTTATCACTAATATAATGCATTATTTTTGGGATATGTTATCATCAATGGGGTTTTGTTGCGGGAGGGGGTATACAAAACATAATTTTACAACCACACGGATTATTTATTTATATGCATTTTTTTTTAATTTTCTACAAATTTGACCAAATTTTTAAGTGTAGGGGTGTCTGAGCTCTACCTTTCGTAACCAAGTATTTATTTTTTCCTAAAAAGAGTTGAATGTTCATAAAAAGTAGTTCTTTTTATGGTCTTTAGAATAAAGCTCTGAGTACACATTAAGGTGGTATACTTACTGACAAAAGAGCAGAAAGTGCAGAGAAGAATCAGAAATTTTGAAAATTATTTCTGCAGGACAATTTATTCCCTCCCCTTTGTATTATAGTGAATTTTTTTTTATTTAAGGCTCGTGTTAAAAGAGCTGTTGGCAAACAAATATGACGAAGTATTCGATTTAGGTTGTCTTTTGCTTTCGGTTTACTTTTAATTTAGAGATGAAGAAGGTATATCCTAAAGGCCATTCACATTGATATTTCAGAAATACCCTCATTTAAGCGAAACAGATTTTAAAAATTTCTAATTGACTATAAAATTAGCATTGGGTTAATTTGGAGCCAGCTACGTGCTATATACAGCTACCACGCATTTCTCCAACGTTGTTATCGACACAATGCATTATCCTATCATAAATATCTTTTTGCTCAGACGTTAACTTTGAAATATTATTTTGTGCATACGACAATAGATCACTCGTGTTGTAACTTTGTACAAGATATAATTCTATACATGTCGAAACAGCAGCGGTACGATTAGGTGAAGGCATTCCCAAGTCCTGAAGAGGTTTGTTTGCCATACATAAGCACAAATCTTCAATAATAACTGAAGTGTAGTCATAAATTTCTGATGTAAAATCAAAAGTCATATCTGACATCTCTAACCGTTTTTGATGGAGTATATCCTCGGCCATTTTCAATTTATATTTCTCCCATAACTCTGTAGGAACTGAAGGAGAGCAAGTTGTTAATATGATTCCAAACAATGCACGAATTTGACTTCGAGTTGATGTTTTTCACACGTCATTGATGCAGTTATCCCAGTGTTGGACATTCTCCAATAAATTCAGAGCTTGGCATACACTACGGTAAGTTTCATGTGCAGTACCGTTTACAGTTCTCAAATACTCAAAGGACGTTGGACCGGTTACATTCACTAAAACCAGGTGGAGAAAGAAGCATTCATATTGATTGGGGTGAACGGTGTTGAGTCTTCCTATTGTGGTATCTTTGAAGAGGGTAGGTTGACCGTCGACTGACTTACCCTGTATTTTTAGCATTCCACGTGTAATACGAAGGCACTTTTCAGTATACAGCAGTTTTTTTTTTTGCAAAAAAATCATTTTGGCATAACAAAAAGATTGCAGTTAACGTTGTATCCGGTGGATTCAGGGCTATTTGTTGCACGTTGGATTCCAAAAAATAAACACGTTGACCATTCTGTAAATGTACCGCTAAGCCAACAACAGCTGGACTTTTTTCATGTATTGGAAATGAAAGAATTCGCCAAACAACTTCATTACTGCTTATGTATCTTCCGACCTGATATTTTACGATTGTAACGATATCACTGAATTTGGACTGCAACCCAAAAACTGCCATTTCACTGCCTTTGTCGACGTATTTACATATGTATTTGATTTCCTTCACGGAGTTACACTATTCAACGTTTATGTCTGCATTATATGTTTTTGATCATAAAGGGGAAAATGGAACAACCCACTGGTTATCTACTTCGATAGTGGTACCGTTACACTTTTTTATTATTGCTGTTTTACCACCATCTTCAGTAGATCTTCTTCTATTTTGTGGGTAACCATCATTGATAGTAATTGTGTTGGGTACTAAAAGTCGAGTATATTAATTTGTGCACCTTCATTTGGCCATGCATGGTCATTTTTCATTCAGTGCACCGCAAGGTCCATGTAACATATTTTTTACCACAATACCATGTAAGCCCTTATCGACATTTTCATCAGGTATTTCAGCGGAAATCACATCGTCAATTTCACTAGAAGTAATTTTATCATGTAGCCAGATTGGTATATTCACGTGTTGCAATCCTTAGTTTTGCCATTCCACTGAGTACATCCAGCATCGCACTGACCCAAACTCTTTAAGTTTTACCATGTAGCTTATGAGTGATTTCAACTTCGTGCATATGACGGGGATTTCCAGCATATGACGAAGATCATGTGGCACGAAGCCCCACACCAACAGCTAGTTGAATATATAAAGTTTGAGTCGGAGCTAGAAATTTTGCGACCTCTTTATCGGTTTCAGTCTATTGAATTTAACAGGAGCCTGCCCAATACCAGCATGATATATCTCTGTTATAGATAGATGAATAGTGGCGATCATTTACGTAAAATATCTTTTGGTTAATTACAATAGTTTTCTGACATTGCAAATTTCTTCAAAATAAGTCATTAAACACCTCTCAATAATGTTCCAATACCCGGTTAGCTTTGGAGAAGAAAGATGAAATAAATACGGTTGATACAAAAATACTGTCTTGGCAGTTCTTTTCCTAGCTACTTAAATAATTTGATTTTCTATTATGTTAAAGTCAAAACACTTAAACAACCAGGATATGTTTGAATCAACACTAATATACTTTCGATCTTCTCCAACTGAATAGATCATTTAATGTACCAAATTGAAACAAACCCTCCATGTTTTCCTCCTCCATAATTGAAGGTACAACTATGTCTTCTTCAGCCGTATTGGCTAGTTCAGACTCATCCTGTTCTGAGTCTGAATAAGGTTCGTCATAATACGGCATAATAAGACGGCTGTCAATATAAGATGGCTCCATAGATTTCCTAAACCAAAACAGTTCATATGCTGGAGAAACTCCTCTGGTTTTGTCTTTTAACCACTTACTTTGATTAAAAGCACTCCCTTTTCTAAGGTCAGCGAATTCCCCAACAATTGCTGGACCTGTTCGGCATATTTTCTCATCATACAGAGCTATAATATACAATTGGTCCGTTTTCACTACATAAAGGCAATGTTTTTTATTTTCTGCCAGAAATTCACCAAGACATTCTCCGATAAGCCAAAAGTAACTATATCCCACTTTAAAACCTTTTTTGCGGAACTCTTTCATGTCAAATGTTTCTAAAATTTTAAACTGATCTGTTGTGATAAGGAAGTTCTTAGACTTTGCCAAAGTTGACCCATCAACACCAATAATAGCAGCTTCCTTAATACCTTTTGATAGTAGTTCATTCTCAATCTGATTAATCCAAGAATACATAATTAATAATAATTGAATTACAAACAAGAATCATTTCGTAATAAATATTGAATTACGTATCAAGCTCAATATATCGAAAGAAAATTAATTTTTCCGTTAAAATTTTCTGGTATTTCTTTTGTTTCAAGTCAAAAATCACGATTATTGCTCAGACCCCAAAAATATTTTTGCAGTTTGCAGTAAAATAAAACTATTTAATTTAAAATTTTTAGGAATTAGTCTAGTTTTTGGACACCGGGACACAAATGACGACCGGGACACAGAGAATATAAATGACGACCAGGACACGGGGACACAACTACAACTGGGATGCCGGGGGGGCCAGGGGGGATATATAAATGACGACGGGGACACAGGGAATGTTCGATTAGCTATCACCATCGTGAAAGCTCATATATATATGTTTTTAACTACGCAAAACTTGCGAATATACAAAATTCTTCGCTGTCCCATTGTCTTAGTATATATATAGATTATCAGGTTTACCGATTCTTGAACATACAACATATAGTTGTCCATGGGATAAACAATCCGTATTCAGATTTATACCAAATTTTTTCTAATGCTTGCCCTTGAGCTTTCACGATGGTGATAGCTAATAAATAATCTTTCAATTTAAAAGTTTGCAATTCCCAATTCGATTAGCATTTGCAATCACCATTAACAAAGCTCAAGGTCAATCATTAGAAAAATGTGGTATAGATCTTAATACTGATTGTTTTTCCCATGGACAATTGTACGTTGCATGTTCGAGGGTCGGTGAACCTGACAATCTATTTATATGCAGCGACAATTGGACAGCGAAAAATGTTGTATATTCGCAAGTTTTACGCAGTTAATTTGTATTGTATCTACCTATCTATCTATCTATATAAAAACGAGTTGTGTGTATGCAAGTTTGTTTGTTTGTAAAAAGAGCGTTTGCATATGACGTCATTATTAGTACATACGGCTTTGTGTATGCACAGACAATGGGAAAGCCAAGAATGTTGTATATTCGCAATTTTTACGTAGTTTAACTCCTGCAGACGAAATGAATGCTTGCCTGAAAAATTCTAATTTATGGGCACACGTAAAAATATTAAAATTAACTACAAATATGCGTGTCCGATTGCAAAACGATGACTCTGGTCAAACATTTTCAGATCAATTGCTGGCAATTGGAAACGGAAAGCTCCCAGTAGTGGGAAAGCCAAAAATGTTGTATATTCGCAATTTTTATGTAGTTTGAAACACATATATAAATCTATCAATATTCACAGGTGGGACACAGGGACACAACTACAATGGCGCGTAACTATATATATATATATATATATATATATATATATATATATATATATATATATATATATATATATATATATATATATATATATATATATATATATATATATATATATATATATATATATATATATATATATATATATATATTCACAGGTGGGACATAGGGACACAACTACAATGGCGCGTAACTAATATGGTTCGTAACGACTTAAGCGCGCGGGGGGGCCTGGGGGGGCGCGAAGCACCCCCTCGAACTAGGTGTTGGGGTGACGCTTCACGCCACCCCAAATCTTCTATCTATCTATATATATAAAAATAAGTTGTCTGTCTGTGGATGGATGGATGGATGTGTCAGGTGACGTCACCTGAAAAAACTGGATTAGGTGACGTCAAAACTGAAAAAACTAAAAAAAGGCAAAAACTACAAAAAAAACTAAAAACTAATAAAAAAAATAAAAAAGCTAAAAAACTAAAAAAACTATAAAGGTAAAAACCAATAAAAAACTAAAAAAAAAACTGAAAAAACTAAAAAAAGGCAAAAACTACAAAAAAAAACTAAAAACTAATAAAAAAAGTAAAAAAGCTAAAAAACTAAAAAAACTAAAAAAACTAAAAAAAGGTAAAAAACTAAAAAAAATAAAAAATAAAAAAAAACTAAAAAAAAGGAAAAAACTGAAAAATAAGCTAAAATAAAGGTAAAAACCAATAAAAAACTAAAAAAAAAAGGAAAAAACTAATAAATGACGACACTCAAAGAGAAAGCGACATCAGGTGACGTCAAAACTGAAAAAACTAAAAAAAGGCAAAAACTACAAAAAAAACTAAAAACTAATAAAAAAAATAAAAAAGCTAAAAAACTAAAAAAACTAAAAAAAGGCAAAAACTACAAAAAAAACTAAAAACTAATAAAAAAGCTAAAAAACTAAAAAAACTAAAAAAAAGGCAAAAACTACAAAAAAACTAAAAACTAATAAAAAAAAATAAAAAAGCTAAAAAACTAAAAAAACTAAAAAAACTAAAAAAAGGTAAAAAACTAAAAAAAACTAAAAACTAAAAAAAAACTAAAAAAGGTAAAAACTAAAAGAACTAAAAAAGAAAAAAATAAATGACGACACTCAAAGAGAAAGCGACCAGGACAAAAGGAATGTTCGATTAGCAATCAACAAAGCACCGGGACACAGGGAGTATAAATGACGACCAGGACACAAGTAAAAAAAAAAATTAACAAAACTAAAAAGAAGGTAAAAACTACAAAAAAACTAAAAAGAAAAAAAAACTAAAAACTAATAAAAAAACTAAAAAATCTAAAAATCTAAATAAACTAAAAAAGAAAAAAAAAGGAAAAAAATAAAGGAGAAAAACAAAACTAAAAAACGAATGTATATACAGACCGGTACACCGGGATACAAATGACGACCGGGACACAGGGAATATAAATAACGACCGGGACACAGGGACACAACTACAACGGGGACACCGGGGGAAACAGGGGGATATAAATGACGACCGGGACAAAAAAACTAAAAAGAAATAAAAACTAAAAACTAATAAAAAAAACTAAAAAATCTAAAAATCTAAATAAGCTAAAAAAGAAAAAAAAAGGAAAAAAATAAAGGAGAAAAACAAAACTAAAAAACGAATGTATATACAGACCGGGACACCGGGATACAAATGATGACCGGGACCCGGGACACAGGGAATATAAATGACGACCGGGACACAGGGACACAACTACAACGGGGACACCGGGGGAAACAGGGGGATGTAAATGACGACCGGGACACCGGGACAGGGAATGGTCGATTAGCAATCACCATCAACAAAGCTCAAGGGCAATCATTAGAATCATGAGGTATAGATCTGAATACAGATTGTTTTCCCATGGACCATTATATGTTGCATGTTCAAGAGTCGGTAAACCTGACAATCTATTTATATGCAAAGACAATGGGACAGCAAAGAATGTTGTATATTCGCAAGTTTTACGTAGTTAAAACCATATATATATATATATATATCTATATTCACAGGTGGGACATAGGGACACAACTACAATGGCGCGTAACTATTATGGCGCGTAACGACTTACGCGCGCGGGGGGGCTTGGGGGGGGCGCGAAGCGCCCCCACCAACTAGGTGTTGGGGTGGCGCGAAGCGCCACCCCAACAGCTAGTATATATATATATATATATATATATATATATATATATATATATATATATATATATATATATATATATATATATATATATATATATATATATATATATATATATATATATATATATATATATATATATATATATATATATATATATAATATCTTGTCTTTGAACGATTTTCTTGAAAACCCTTAATGACGTCATCGTCATAACAAACATGACGACAACTAACTTCATGACTACATGATGAAATGACGTCACTCGACAGAGATAACCCACAGACAACTTGTTTTTATATATATACTAGCTGTTGGGGTGGCGCTTCGCGCCACCCCAACACCTAGTTGGTGGGATCGATTTATGTCTACTTTCAAAGTAAAAGGTCAAATTTATCATAGAGCAGGGTCCCTTCTACCATTCTCAGGCGAGAATCATAAATTTTTACGATTCTATTTCATCAGTGATAGAAATTCTGAATTGAATTCACGTTGCGAAATTTCTCCCAACGTTGAAAGGACAATCGTTTCCCAATTGCAACATCTTTTCCACGAAAATAATAATTTAGTGCGTCTGTTCAAAACAGCCATCGATTTGATGCCTACTGATACGCATAAAATTGTTATTTCCGCTGACAAAACGCCTCCTGGCCAACATGTGCGTAGATACAATGCTCCAACTATCGACGAAGTGGCAATCGTTATGGTCGGTGATCAGTTTTTACCTCGAGATATTATTCTTCATAAGCGAAACGCTCAGCTGTTAAGAATTGCTTAAACTCATCGATGCTACGATGCCCTACAATATCCTAGCATTTTTTGGGATGGAGCCGACGGCTATCACTTAAATATTAAATTTATGAATCCAGCCACTGACAAAGAAATGAATAAGAAATGCAGTGCAATGCATTATTATTCCTATAGACTAATGATTCGGCAGGATGAAGAAAATTATATTTTAAAATGCCGTCAATTGTTTCACCAATTCGTCGTTGATATGTATGCTAAAATTGAATCAGAACGTTTATTATATATCCGCCTGAGTCAGACCAAGCTCCGCTCTGAACAATACATTCATTTGCGAGATGCAGTTATAAATGACGGTAATACCACAAACGTTGGAAGATTAACAATTTTACCTTCGTCATATGCTGGCAGTCCCCGTCATATGCATGAATATGCTGAAGATGCTATTGCGTATGTTCGTCTCTATGGTCGTCCAGATTTATTTATTACATTTACATGTAATCAATCTTGGGACGAGATACTGCAGCTTTTACTTCAAGGACAATCGGCGGTTCATAGACATGACATTACGGCCCGTGTCTTCCGGCAAAGTTGAAATCACTGATAAACTACATAGTAAAACTTGAAGTGTTTGGGTCAGTGCGATGCTTGATGTAATCAGTGGAATGGCAAAAACGAGGTTTGCCACACGCACATATACTAATCTGGCTACATAAAAAAATTACTTCGAACGAAATTGATGATGTGATTTCCGCTGAAATACCTGATGAAAATGTCGATAAGGGGTTACATGATATTATTGTAAAAAATAT
The DNA here is from genome assembly GCF_032884065.1 of Artemia franciscana. Lineage (NCBI taxonomy): Eukaryota > Metazoa > Arthropoda > Branchiopoda > Anostraca > Artemiidae > Artemia > Artemia franciscana. The sequence goes on from NC_088863.1 coordinate 10,068,667, forward strand.
GATACATGGACCTTGCGATGCACTGAGCGAAAATTCACCATGCATGGCCAAAGGAAGGTGCACAAAGCAATATCCTCGACTTTTAGTATCCAACACAATTACTGGCAATGATTGTTACCCACAATATAGAAGAAGATCTACTGAAGATGGCGGTAAAACAGCAATGATAAAGAAGCGTAACGGTACCACCATCGAAGTAGATAAACAGTGGGTTGTTCCATATTCCCTATTATTATCAAGAACATTTAATGTACACATAAACGTTGAATACCGTAACTCCGTAAAGGCAATCAAATACATATGTAAATACGTCAACAAAGGCAGTTTTTGGCCTGCAGCCCGATATCAAAGATATCGACATCGTACAATATCAGGCTGGAAGATACATAAGCAGTAATGAAGCTGTTAGGCGAATTCTTTCATTTCCGATACATGAACGTAGTCCAGCTGTTGTTCACTTAGCGGTACATTTACAGAATGGTCAACGTGTTTATTTCTCGGAAACCAACGTGCAACAAAGAGCCCTGAATCCACCGGATACAAAGTTAACCGCTTTCTTTTCGCTTTGCAAAAATGATTCTTTTGCAAAAAAACTGCTGTATACTGAAGTGCCTTCGTATTGCACGTGGAATACTAAAAATAAAGTATTTGAACGTCGAAAACAGGGTAAGTCAGTCGACGGCCAACCTACTATCTTCAAAGATACCACGATAGGAAGACTTTACACCGTTCACCCCAATCAACATGAATGCTTCTTTCTACGCCTGCTTTTGCTGAATGTACCCGGT
>NC_088863.1:10069554-10150714 GCF_032884065.1 Artemia franciscana
AAAGAAGGGACTAAATTGACTTTGCAGCCAGTTGAACTTTATGCTTTTCAATTGTAGACATCGTGACGGACGAAAACTTGGAACAATATTTTATATAATCTAGTTGGTATTATAAAGCTATCCGTAACTTTTCAGGATTAAAATAACATAGGTGACACTAATTATTACGAAACTACCTCATTGTTTTACGTTATCGTTTGTACCTGTTGTGTAAACACTTAATTCTGGGTTACAGTTAGTATGGGTAGGCTACACCAACTAGCAAAAGTTACAAACCCCTCTTCACTGAAGATGATTGTAGCTTAACAGCCGATTATTACTTACAAGTCCCCTACATGTCTTACTCAACAACACTGGAACCAAATTGGTCTTATCATCAAATACACCGGAAACAAATAATAGGTACACCAACTCGCAAAAGTTGCAAACCCCTCATTGCAACTAGCAAAAGTTGCAAACCCCTCATCGCTGAGGATGATTTTAGCCTAACAGCCGACATGTAGGGGACTTACAAGTCCCCTACATGTCTTACCACTGGAACCAAATTGGTCTTACCATCAAATACAACGGAAACAAAAAATAGGTACACCAACTAGTAAGAGTTGCGAACCCCTCATTGCCGAGGATGATTATGAGCTAACAGCCGACTGTTGCTTACAACTCCCCTATATGTCTCACAATTGGTATCGGCCTATTTTTGGTTTCAGTGTGTACCTTACTACTGAAGTTGTCAACCCCTTTAAACTTTCAAACTGGTATATCTCATGAAGGAATTTTTGTAAAAAAAATGGATGAGATATACTTTGATCAGCTCATCAAAAGCTATCGACTGCCGTCGAAAAAAAAATCTATCTGTCTTAGTTCAAAAGTTGACTTTTTTGCCGTAGGCCAACTTTCTAACGTCATCACTTAGAAAGGAGCAAAGGATTAACTCTAATTTCTTTAGCAATGAGAGAACTTTTCAAGTTTAAGAGGCACATCTGATACCATTTCTCTACCGCAATCCCAAGTGCGAAAAACCGAATGATAAACTCAGCCGAAATCACGGCAGCACTTTCGGACCCGTGTGAAAATGCCGCTTTTTTGCTTCTCTAAATTTTTCTATTTATCACTCAAAGAAGATATATTGGCTGTGGGGCAGGGTAACTGTCGCATATATTTAATACTTATAGATTTTAGTCCATCTTCAATTTGAAACTGGTGCCTGCCTGCTTGCCTGCTAGAACGGAGCTTTCCACTCGAAAGCAGAAACATGGTTTGATGAAACGAAAGCTTGGCTGCATAACTTCAAATAGTCCTCTCAGACATAGGCTATACAACTCCTCTTCACTTCAAACACTATAGGCTCTGGCTCAAGGACAAGCAAAAACCATCCTTTTTGGCCCCAGGCAAGAGTTCTACGAAGCTTTCCAAAATGTAAAGTCATATTCATCAATCCGGCCTAAGGTCCACACTTTCCGTAAAAACCGCAGATGTTAGACCCTTACCACTTTCTAGGAATAAGCTGAAATCGGGGTGCTAGGAACAAAAAAAAAAAAAAACACGACAAAACCAAAGTGTTGCTCTCGCAACACAACTACAAATAAAAGAGTAAAATTTGTATGAAATAAATATAAATATACAGACTAGTTTTCACGGAACTAGAAGGAGATATGCGGAAACAATCTATCCCACTCTCCTCTCTTCTTCCTGCCCTTGGCATATGTCCAGTTTTTCTTCCTTGCATTCTTCATTTGCTTTTACAAATGTTATGGATAAAGTTGAAAGAATTTACATCAAATTTTATTCTCGGTTTTTTTGATTGGATTGTTTCCAGACAAAAAAAAGTCTCCGCCTGTCTCCCCCCCCCTCAACTTTGAAAACAGATAAATTTCTCTCTCTCTCTCTTTCTTTCTTTCTTTCTTTCTTTTTTTTTCTCTTTCTCTTTGCAAATCGAATTTCCATCGTTCTCTGTGTTCATTACCCTTGGAATTTATGTCGAGAATAAATATATGCATGTATGTTTGTGTACATTGCTTGAAGCCAAACATTTTAAGAACCTAATGGATGATTTGACCTGAATTGCCTTACAATATCACCAGAAATGTTGGGTCTTTTCGAGACAGGCCAAAAAGGTCAGAACTTTTGTGATGAATTAATTAGGGAAAAGTAGAAGTTGAGTTACAGACCTGACAACTCAACAATCAATTTGATTGCTACTAGATACTCAGAAATTTTTTTCTTCTGTGCTATTTTCAGAATCGTTTTTTTAAGCAAGTACACCCAAATGGGATGAATATGGGGCATGTTGCTCACCCTGCTAAGGTCAAAATACATACAAATTACATTTTTTTAAATATAAATAAAAGGCACTTTCTTATCAAAAAAGATGTTTATTCAAAAAGGCGAAAAATAGCTGGGTGTCACTCGTTATTTAGCTGTATGGGAAAGTAGCTTGATTTTTTTTTTTTTTTTTTTTTTTTAGATCGGTGATTCTGATCCATTGACTGGTCTCCAGTAATAGACTCACTATTTACTGGAGGATAAGGGTTGATTTTTTTTCTATTTGGTGGGATGGGGTTCAGATATTCGTCTTTGAGTTTCTCAAAATATACTTTAAACTGTAAACTCTGAGGCTCTGGTGACCAAAAACATGTTCTTTTTCATAATAAACTCACCACCGATGAAATGATGAAATTCTAGTTTAATTGCCAGACCAATATGCTGGTGGTTCTTGCTCAACAGGGCTGATCTTTATGAAAGCCAAAATCCCAATATAATACGAACTTAGTTGTACTTATACTTGCCTTGTCATTTTAGGAAGCTGTTGATTGTGTCAAAGAACAGATGTACGATAAGTCAATTGTGCAGTTCATCGAGAATGGCCTCAATAACGTTATTGAACGTAAGCCAGTTGCAAGAGCTGATTTTGGGAAACTTCTCAGGGAGCTATTGACGAAGCAATTGATATCCCGTGAAGGATTTATTAAAGGTTTTAGGACTATCTTGGAAGGAGCTTTTGATATAATTGTGGATAAGCCTAAACTAGTTGAGAATTTAGCTCAAATTCTAGTGCCTGCCTTGGAGCAAGATGCTCAATGTTTGCATGCAGTTAAAGATATGGAATATTTAGTGTCTGAAGAGATAACGACGAGGGGACGTTTGGCGGCCGCAGTTTTAACTGAGTTAGTAAAATCAAAAGTAAGTTCTTTTGTCTCTCAGTTATGTTTAATTCCAAACCTATGATACAAATTTAGCCGGCCGAATCATGTCCTTTATTTAAAAATTAATGTCTATATGACTTTATGCGCTGAGCTTAGAGTAGAAGTAAAAGAGCCAAAGCAAAGAAAAGTAAAAGTAAAGTGTAAAGAAGTTGGAGTAGAAGTAAAGGAGTTTGAGTAAAAGTAAAGAGAAGTAGAACTAAAAGCAGTAAAATAAAACCCTTCTTTTCCAAAAGAAGTAAAATAAAGTAAAATAAAAGTAAAAGAACTAAAAGAAGTAAAATAAAACCATTAAAACATAATACGTATATTTGCTTCCTCTAATCGTTATTTACTAAGGCTGACCAATAAAGTTCTAGGCTTAACGCGAATTTAAAAGCGATTTTTTAATAATTTTTTTCTTTCAAAAGGAAAACAAATTTGGGCCTGATCATGCGTTATTTGCTTGACAAAATATGAATACGAATGATAGGAATCTCAATACGTGTTCCCTCCTCCCATTGAAGATCTCTGACAGCCCCTTTCACAATAATATTTTTGTGATTGGCTTAAGCTTTAGCTAAATTTCAGTACTGGTGAGGTCCCGTTGTGAATGGGACATTACTGACGCTGAAATAAATGCACTGATTTCAATATCATGATTGTGGCGTTAGACGCAGCCGAGTAAAAAATATTCTCCAGCCCATAGTAACCGAAACCATTCAATGACCAGCTTGACCCAGTGAAAAACACTTGGAGAAGTTCTGAAAATTAATTCAATGCCGGTTTTCATTTTAATCCCCCACCTATTTGGTGGTTTTTGATTATATGCTTGGTTAATTTCATGCTATCTTAATCAGTCACAAATAAAAACCATACGAAGTTTATTTTAACCAATAGAAACAGGATTTATTTAAACGGACTTTCCCAAATTTACCTCTAAAACGGTTATTGGTTTTTTGTAGCAAAAAGATTTGTTTTCATTGTTGATTATAATCCTTATGTTTTGGGAAACATAGGGACCTTTTGGCTCCATGAAGATTAGGATCCTTTAGTGCCTATATCAAGGAAAACCCTGAAAAAAAGTGGGCTTGGTCAATTTAGCTTCTGAAATGCATGCATGATGATGATGTAACTACTCAACAGAATTCAATAAGGTGGCTTTTGCTCAACAGGACTGATACCAAGACAAAGTTTTTCTTCAGTGTCGACATTGACTCGTAGCATATTTTCAACTGTGTATTTCCGTAATTTCAGGATAAAGAGACAGCGGCTCGTTTATGGCACGCTTCCGGTCTTACTTGGGAATCCTTTGGAGCCAAAACTAGTGATAATGTAGAGCAACTTATTAGTTCGGTAAGCTCTTTTTTTTTTTTTTTTTTTTTTTTTTTTTTTTTTTTTTTTTTTTTTTTTTTTTAGTTTCACCATATCCTATCTTGTACATTTATAAGTTATTAGATGAAAATCTGACGACAAGTATATAGAAATAGAAAATAATCTAATCACAGAACAATAAATCGTTAATTATGCGATAAATCGGTAAATCAAATAATAAGATGAATATCCACTACTGACCTGTGAGAAATGAATCGAAACATAATTCAAACATACAGACAAGAAAGGGATTTTGTTACGCAGATAAGTAGATAGCAAGAGGAGGGGAGGGGGGCATAAATAAGAAAATGAATGTGTATATTAATCAAGTCACAAGAGCTGGATTGGCTCTTTGCTCATTATTGCAGCAGAGGTTGAAATGTCCAAAAGATGTAGAACTTGCAAAATTGCTTTGAACAGATTCGCTTTAATCTGTATTTGTTTATTGTTTAAAGTTTTCGCCTGAATGGGACTGTACCTCATATTACAAGTTAATATTAATTCGGCTGATATGACTTAAGATCCCTTGGAATAAATTTTTTTTTCAAGCTTAAGCTGACTTAAGACTTACTTAAACTTACAACTTAGGCTTACAATCTGACGTTTTAAGCTCAACAAGCTCTATCGACAAAACTACCGTAGCTTCTGAATTTCCTTAGTCCTTTGTCCTTTTCCTTAGAAAAGTCTTTTCATCATCTAACTCCTTCATACTACCTTTTCAGGAGGAGGAAAGAATGCAAAATACTGGAGAACAATTAAGTAAAGAAAGGGACAAGATGGAAGGCCAAAGGCAGGAAGAGCAACGCCAACAAGTACGCCTTGAAGAGGAAAGTACACTATTTGAAGAGGAGAGAAGGAAATTCGAACAGGAAAAAAGAAAATTGAAAGATGAAGCTCAAAGAAAATGTGCAGAAGAAAAGCATCTGCTTGAAAAAGAGAGGGCTCGAAAAGCAAAGGAGCTGGAAAAACAAATGGAGGAGGTTATTTTAATGTTTTGTTATGATAATAATTTTATCCAAGTATATCCAAAGAAGTCTAATTTTATTTTCACCAAAATTTTCATGGTACTGCCAATTTTTTTTTTGGTATAGTCACATTAAAAAGCGATGCCAAAAAAACAACAAAAAAACAAAGAAAACAAAACAGTTATCAATCCTCCTGATTTTCGTTATACATTTTTACAAAACTAGGTATAAAACTCTTCGCTAGCCACTGGTGGGCACAGCATACCGGCTGAAGTTTGTCAACAGGGACTGCAACCCTGCACTGGGGTCGTTTGGTTGTGGATTGAGTGGGGGGGGGCTTGTGGATTGGGCGGATCAAAGATTTTCGTCCAAAATCCATGCAGAGTTTCTCTCTTCTTTTTTCCCGAGTCTGTATTTTAAACTTTGTCAGCAGCTCTTCATACAACATTTCTGCCTGCTTCGAAACTATCATTAGAGCTCTTTTCTGAACTCTTTCAAGCCTGGCGCTTTGGTCAGCCGTCAGTCCAAAACGCCATACAGGAGCTGCATATTCCAGAATTGGGCGAACAAAATATGTAAATATTAGGAGGAGGTGATCTGGAGGGGCACTATGTTTTGACATAAGCTTGAGCATCTGCAGCCCAGCATTACCCCTTTTTACTAGACTAGTTGTGTTTGCTTCCCATTTTAAATCACTGGTTATAATAACTCCAAACAGTTTAATCTTACTGACTTTGAGAGAATCAGAGATAGTTGGCAGTAAATTAGGTTCAGAAGAATTTAAAAAAGAAAAAGTTACAATAGAATATTTACTGTCATTTACTGTCATATTTGAAACGGAAGTTTTAGTCTTCACATTATCAATTAAAATTTGAGCTTTGCTACGTCCATTTGCCTTACATATTTCTCCAAGGGTAAGGTCATCAACATATTTCCAACGGACTTCACAATCATTTGCAATATTATTAATCATAACTAGAAAAAGAATAGGACCCAGGATGGTACCTTGAGGTACACCACAAAAACTGGCTCAGGTTCAGAGAAAGACTTCTTATATTTAAAAATTTGGAACCTATTTATGAAAAAACTCTGAATAATTTTCATAACAGCAGGGTTCACTCTAAAATCAATTAAAAGCTTCGAAATTAAAATGTTATGATCAATCAGATCGAAACCCTTTTTAAAATCAATTGTTATTAAGTTTAGCCATTTACCAGGCTCATCAACATGCTTAAAAATAAAATGTTAAAGATTGACTAGATAATGGGATGTTGACGTATTTTTTCTGTTACCGTACTGATGAGGATCTAGGAGGGGTTCAACTTCAGCTTTTAGCCAATTTGCTACAAAGCTTTTGTACATTTTGCTGAACAAGGGGGTCAAAGTGATTGGTCTCACGCCGTCAAAATTAAGTTCAGCATCTTTTTTAGGCATTTGAGTAACATATCCCGTTTTCCATATCTGTTGGCAAACTGAAGAAGTTTAAATGCAATTAAAAATTTGCGTTAGTGGCTTAGTCAATTTGTCAGGAAATGCTTTTATAAGTTCAATCGGAATATCAATAGAAGTTATACTAGTTCGATTAAGTTTCTTTATTTTACTGAAAACTTGATCCTCAGAAATAGTAGGTAAGGGTATGTCGTCATGTGGTATTTTCTGATACTCTTGGGTAGTTTTATTTACATCAAGAGGCGGCAAAGATTGAATTATTCTGGCCAAATGACCATTTAACTAGTTAGCAACTTTTTCATCATTAGAATCCGAACAAAAATCAACACCACTAGGGGATTTTCCACAAATTCGTTTTATTTCCTTATACCATATGCTAGGCTCTGATTCAAAAAGGTTATCAATTTTTTTGTGGTAATACTCAGCTGCAGTTTTTCTTGTCATTTTACGTATTTTGTTAAGGAGTATATTAGGATTTCCTATTTTAAGAAAACCTAGAATGAATCATTATTAGCTTCCTAGAAAATAACGTTTCAGTCAACTCTTGAACTGGTCAACATTTTCTGCCTTCCTTTGGCTGAAGGTTGACAATTCCACACCTGTTGCTTTGGAAAACACCGAAACAAGATGCTCATTGAGTACTCCAAGCTTTTGACAGTATTCCTAAATAACTTTGGTTTTCATCACAATGAGAAAAGGATTTGAACCAAAATGTTTCCCAAAAGCTTCTGACGGATATCGATTTAACATTAATAAACAAAAATTGAGTATTATTTTTAAACCTTGCGTTATCACCTAAATTACAAACAAACAAGATAATCACCTGATTTGATGAGAGAATTACCGTGATCACCTAAGACAACTATATTTGTAAAAGCTAAAAAAAGCTTTTCCCATGCTGACCAAGGGCTCATATGGCGGGGGTACTGACACCCTGATTTACTTCCCTCAGACTAGACTCCAAGTCTACAAAATAAATTTTACAAAATTAAAATGCAGTTTCCAGCTTAACATACAATCAAAATAAAACCTGAATAATTGAAACTTAGAAGTTTAGAATGTACAATTCAGACCCTTTTTTTTTCTAAGACATAAGGAATATCAGCTTTACTCATTTATCTTAGAAGCATTCATGGATAAAAGAAAACTACAATTAGAATATCTTGCCAATTCATCCAGGTGTTCATTAGCCTTTTCAGGGAAAATAATTACACTAGATGGTGAAACTATAAACACGTCATCATCAATGACTGACGTAAGTAATCCCCAGGGATGTAAAATAAATGTTATTCACACAGGTCAGACACAGTACGCATTAAAATTTATGGAATAGTGCAGCAAAAGTTAGCCAGAAATGCACCAGAAACCATCAAGACTCACTCTAAGCATTGTCTCAGTAGGATAATAGTCAAACCAGTACCAAAATATATCTTTAACCCCTAAGCAACTTACCCTTCTCAATCACATCTTAAGAAAAAATATTAAAAACCTCTAAAATCTAGGAAAATTAGGGTTTTAATTCACCATGTTCCAGCGCAGAGTTCATAAACATGCTAGACTGCGCAAATAGTAGAAGGGTGTTTCCTGAATCCGAACCGCGCCTTCTCAAAAAATCCCTACAGGCTTGGGGGATTACAGAATCTTTTATTCATAATATTGTCATTTAATTTTGAGAATAAAGGCAACATCGAAATTGGTCTCCAGTTTAAGGGTCTCTTTTAGTATTAACATGCTTTCACTTAGTATTCAATACATCAAATTGTATTTATATACTGTATATTGAATATTAGTAAATTAGTATTTACGGTATTATTACTTAAATACTAATTTCAATATTTACGTTATAAGACCATCACTCCCAGATTAATAATAAATCCTATTATTAGCTTAATTCCAACATGTAAAGGAGATAATTGGAAAAAGAAATCATAATTCCTTCCCTTCTAAAGGAAAGTTCTCCTAAGAGAACATCTAAACATTTAAGATCTTAACGTAAGATCCCTTTTATAGGATCTTAGATATGAGCAAAGGTAGCATATGTTCCATGCTTTAATAGATCACAAACTTAAAGATCAAAACAGAGAATAACACACATGAAAAAAAAAATATTCACCTAATATCGCTGGTATTACTTGAATTTTATTCTTCTATATTTGTGCATACATTACTTGAGACGTAAAAAATCGCCAATAATTTTTTGTTTGTTATCATTTTACCTTTCATATAAATAACAATATTATACGATTTTTTTTCTCTCTATATTCAATCTTGTGTGGGCCCCGTAACATCGTTCAAGGAACCTCAAATTAATTTTAATTTTCCAAGGACTACCTGAGTGATCCTAAAGATGCCTTCGGGTTCGATGGGGCCAGTTTGGATACCACTGATGTAAATACATGAAGTTCAGAATCCCTTAGCATCATACCTTAGGTATTAATGACACAACATGGCGTAGGCATTGATGATTTATGATTGGTACTAGAGATATAACATGACGATAAGATAAAATTTTTCGCAAAATGGACTATCATATGCCCTGATGGGCTAAATTTGTATTTCAAGTGTTCAAAACAAAAATGATATTAATATAAAATAAAAAAATCAAATAAAAAAAAAATAAAATTAAATGTGGTAGCATAAAACTAAAATGAAAACTATATATGGCAAAAAAAACTCATCTACCTACATAAGTGGGGGTAAAAATTATACAAGGCAAAAAAAACTCATCTACCTATATAAGTGGTGGTGTCAATCAATAAGTGGTGGTAAAAATTATATAAGGCAAAAAAAACTCATCTACCTATATAAGTGGTGGTGTCAATCAATCACTCCGAATAGTAAGTAATCTAGAAAAAATCATTTGAGGGTTCTGACAAGTACCTGAAGTAATTCTTCACTGTACAACCAGGTTCAGTTGGTTTCAATGTATAAACAATATACCAAAATATTTCAGTGCCGGTGGTTTGAGTATAAATAAGGAAAACCACTCTACATTTTCTTCGAATTTAAACTAGTTTAAAAAAATTAAAAAAAAAAAATCTTTTTCGAAACCACAACAACAGCAAAATTTAATTAAAAAAAACAGTACATGATGTTGGAAAGACAAGAAAAAACTATGTCACCATCTTGAGCATTGTTGTCAATTAGAGGGTCAGGAGGACTTTACCCCCTAGATTTTAGTGGCCAAGCCCTTTATTCTCAAAAATGTCTTTTTTTGGCAGCATTTCCATTGAACTTTCTTTTTTGCTGTGTTCACTGAAAAATTGGAAAAATGACAAACTTGGCTCAACCCCCTAGATATTGAAAACTAGTTTTTATTAACTGAAAATAATGGGCGACATTAAAAACTAAAGCGAACCAAAATTATTCCGTATTCATAATGGGCTGTCCCCTCCTCAACGCACCACCTTTACGGTAAAGTTTTTTATTGTTTTAAAAAGTAGAGCTCTGAGAAAGAGGCAATCTTTAGCGTAAAGAGGGGGGCATTTAGGAGGGGACTGCTCCTCTCATATACAGATTAATTTATGTTCGTTTAAAGTTTTAATGTCACTGCTTACTTTCAGATAAAAAAAACTTGTTGTTGTAATTTTTTAATTTCTGAAGGTTTTTTAAATAATACGTTTTGATTTTGACCCACCGTAAATGAATAATTAAAACAAAAATTGAATATTAATTTTAATTATTTAGCTAAATGGCTTTTTCAAAGTTTTGATTGGACGATTTTGAGAAAAAAATTGCAGTAGAGGAGGCCTAGGTGCCCTCCAATTTTTTCAGATACTTAACCAGGCCACTGGCACTTTTAATTTTATTTACGAACGTTTTTATTAGTGATTTCGCTAGTAACTTACAAATTAACTTACGTGACGAACTTCTGTATTCGTATATTTTTATTACTTATATAAGGGGTTTCGTTCCCTCGTCAATACCTCGTTCTTTCCGCTAAAGTTTGAATTTTGTTCGAATCCCTTAAGAATGACCCCTGAATCACAAAGGCCGTTTAATTAGAATAAATAGCTCTTTTGGAAGTACTAAAAATACTTTAGTGTAAAGAGCGAGGTATTGAGGAGGGAACAAACCCCCTCATATACGTAATAATTTATGTTCGTTTTAAGTTTTAATATTGCTCCTTACTTTAATATAAAAACGTGTTTTTTTACTCAATTTCTCGTTTTTTTCAAATAACGCTGGAAAATCCAGTACCCCCTTCATAGAAATTATCCTCTCTCATAATAAATTCGTCCATGGAAAGATCCTCTCATTTATTATGAAATGATTCTTGTTCGTAATTCAATTATTATTAATTATGAATTCGTGGATTAATCAGATTGAGAATGAACTACTATCAAAAGGTATTCAGGAAGCTGCTATTATTGGCGTTGATGGGTTAACTTTGGCAAAGTCTAGGGAATTTCTTATCACAGAAGCTCAGTTTAAATTTTTAGCAACATTTGACATGGAAGAGTTCTTCAAAAAAGGTATTAAAGTGGGACTCTGGGAGTTTTCCCCCATCGCAGAATGTCTTGGTGAATTTCTGGCACTGAATAAAAAACATTGCCTTTATGTAGTGAAAACGGACCAATTGTATATTGTAGCTCTGTATGATAAGAAAAGATGCCGAACAGGTCCAGCAATTGTTGGGGAGTTCGCTGACCTTAGAAAAGGGAGTGCTTTTAATCAAAGTAAGTGGTTAAAAGACAAAACCAGAGGAGTTTCTCCAGCATATGAACTGTTTTGGTTTAGGAAATCTATGATGCCAACTTATAATGATATGCCGTATTATGACAGCCGTATTATAATAATACCAGAACAGGATGAGTCTGAACTAGCCAATACGGCTGAAGAAGACATAGTTGTACCTTCAATTATGGAGAAGGAAAAAATGGACGGTTTGTTTCAATTTGGTACATTTAATTATGATCTATTCAGTTGGAGAAAATCGAAAGTATATTAGTGGTGATTCAAAAATATCCTGGTTGTTTAAGTCTTTTGACTTTAACATAATGGAAAATCAAATTATTTAAGTAGCTAGGAAAAGAACTGCCAAGACAGTATTTTTGCATCAACCGTATTTATTTCATCTTTCTTCTCCAAAGCTAACCGGGTATTATAACATTATTGAGAGGTGTTTAATGACTTATTATGAAGAAACATGCAATGTCAGAAAACTATTGTAATTAACCAAAAGATATTTTACGTAAATGATCGCCACTATTCATCTATCTATAAAAGAGATATATCATGCTGGTATCGGGCAGGCTCCTGTTAAATTCAATAGACTGAACCCGATAAAGAGGTCGCCAAATTTCTAGCTCCGACTCAAACTTTATATATTCAACTAGCTGTTGGTGTGGCGCTTCGCACCACATGACCTTCGTCATATGCTGGCAGTCCCCGTCATATGCATGAAGTTGAAATCAATGATAAACTACATGGTAAAACTTAAGGAGTTTGGGTCAGTGCGATGCTGGATGTACTCAGTGGAATGGCAAAACTGAAGATTGCCAAACGCAAATATACTAATCTGACTACATGATAAAATTACTTCTAATGAAGTTGACGATGTGATTTCCACTGAAATACCTGATGAAAATGTCGATAAGGGCTTACATGGTATTGTGGTAAAAAATATGTTACATGGACCTTGCGGTGCACTGAATGAAAAATCACCATGCATGGCCAAATGAAGGTGCACAAAGCAATATACTAAACATTTAGTACCCAACACAATTACTGGCAATGATGGTTACCCACAAAATAGAAGAAGATCTACTGAAGATGGTGGTAAAACAGCAATAATAAAAAAGTGTAACAGTACCACCATCGAAGTAGATAACCAGAAGGTTGTTCCATTTTCCCCTTTATTATCAAAAACATTTAATGCAGACATAAACGTTGAATACTGTAACTCCGTGAAGGCAATCAAATACATATGTAAATACGTCGACAAAGGCAGTGAAATGGTAGTTCTTGGCTTGCAGTCCAAAACCAGTGATATCGTTACAATCGTAAAATATCAGGCCGGAAGATACATAAGCAGTAATGAAGTTGTTTGGCGAATTCTTTCATTTCCGATACATGAAAGAAGTCCAGCTGTTGTTGGCTTAGCGGTACATTTACAGAATGGTCAACGTGTTTATTTTTCGGAATCCAACGTGCAACAAAGAGCCCTGAATCCACCGGATACAACGTTAACTGCACTCTTTTTGTTATGCCAAAATGATTTTTTTGCAAAAAAAAAACTGCTGTTTACTGAAAAGTGCCTTCGTATTACACGTGGAATGCTAAAAATACAGGGTAAGTCAGTCGACGGTCAACCTTCCATCTTCAAAGATACCACAATAGGAAGACTCAACACCGTTCACCCCAATCAACATGAATGCTTCTTTCTCCACCTGGTTATAGTGAATGTAACCGGTCCAACGTCCTTTGAGTATTTGAGAACTGTAAACGGTACTGTACATGAAACTTACCGTAGTGTATGCCAAGCTCTGAATTTATTGGAGAACGTCCAACACTGGGATAACTGCATCAATGACGCGTGTGAAACATCAACTCGAAGTCAAATTCGTACATTGTTTGGAATCATACTAACAACTTGCTCTCCTTCAGCTCCTACAGAGTTATGGGAGAAATATAAATCGAAAATGGCCGAGGATATACTCCATCAAAAACGATTAGAGATGTCAGATATGACTTTTGATTTTACATCAGAAATTTATGACTACACTTCAGTTATTATTGAAGATTTGTGCTTATGTATGGCAAACAAACCTCTTCGGGACTTGGGAATGCCTTCACCTAATCGTACCACTGCTGTTTCGACATGTATAGAATTATATCGTGAAAAAAGTTACAACACGAGTGATCTATTGTCGTATGCACAAAATAATATTTCAAAGTTAACGTCTGAGCAAAAAGATATTTATGATAGGATAATACATTGTGTCGATAACAACGTTGGAGAAATGCGTGGTAGCTGTATATAGCACGTAGCTGGCTCCAAATTAACCCAATTCTAATTTTATAGTCAATTAGAAATTTTTAAAATCTGGTTCGCTTAAATAAGGGTATTTCTGAAATATCAATCTGAATGGCCCTTAGGATATACCTTCTTCATCTCTAAATTAAAAGTAAACCGAAAGCGAAACTCGACCTAAATCGAAAGTAAACTTGCTCAGCGTATGGCGTTTAATCAATTCTATAAGTGTTATTGTAATACTTCGTCATATTTGTTTGCCTACAGCTCTTTTAACACGAGCCTCAAATAAAAAAAATTACAATATAATACAAAGGGGAGGGAATAAATTGTCCTGCAGAAACAATTTTCAAAATTTCTGACTCTTCTCTGCACTTTCTGCTCTTCTGTAAATAAGTATACCACCTTAATGTGTACTCAGAGCTTTATTCTTAAGACCAATAAAAAGAACTACTTTTTTTGAACATTCAACTCTTTTTAGGAAAAAATAAATACTTGGTTACGAAAGGTAGAGCTCAGACACCCCTAAAATTAAAAATTTGGTCAAATTTGTTAAAAAGTAAAAAAAATGCAAATAAATAAATAATCCGTGTGGTTGTAAAATTAGGTTTTGTATACCCCCTCCCGCAACAAAACCCCATTGATTATAACATATCCCAAAAATAATGGATTATATTAGTGATAAAATGTGTAAGGAGAGATAGGATAAATATATTTTGGGTGTGTTGAGCCCAAAGTTGCCATTTCTTCTGGGATCCATGTCAAAATATGCAAAAAAGGGCATTTTTGGTGTCCTTTCAGAAAATTTACGGGTCCGCTTGACTCAAACTCAAAGTAAAACCTCCAATACTAGATACCTGTCTATGTGTTCTAAGGGTAAGTTAACTATTCCTTTCAAGTTTAAATTTAATTTTTTCAGGGTTGCCAGTTTTCAAAAAAACAAATAAATGAGTATTATTTCTTTAAGCAAAGAAGAGAGAAGATATTTGTCATTAAAAATAATGAATTGTGTCCTGAAGACTACAGACTTTGGTTATTTTTTGAACAGCCCAAGTCAAAATTACACTGAATGTCCTTTAAAACAATCAAAAGGAAGCCATAATTAGACCCTAAATTTGTTTTGTGCAAGATCTCAAACAACTGCTAAATGTCCAATTGGTAAGCTTTTCAAATTCAGCAGAAAATAAACATAAAAATCATTAACAACTATAACATCAACTCAAAATAGTAAGCTTCAGCCAGGACAAGTCTATTTAAATCATATGCTATATTCTCATGCATTAAAATCAAGCAGTTGTGGGAAGTCATGGCTAATTGTAAAGCATTATTGTCCAGGTTCTAGGTCCGAGAGGTTCCAGGTTCAAACCTTGGCCTTAGCATTAATACAAAAGAAGAAAAAAAAACTAAAAAAGTTAAAAACCACAAAAAAACTAAAAAGAAAATACTAAAAAACTAAAAAAGCTAAAAAAAAAATAAAAAATAGAAAAAAAGGTAAAAAAACTAAAAACTAAAAACTAAAAAAACTGGGACCCTTGGACACAAATGACAACCGGGGGGCCCCCCCGGTATATATATATTAGGTGTTCTATATATATATATATATATATATATATATATATATATATATATATATATATATATATATATATATATATATATATATGTATATATATTAATAAGTTGTCTGTCTGTTATGTCTGTTACACTTTGTCTGTTAATCGGCTTGCTTGAATAATCAAATATCTTTGAAAAGACTACAGTATGAAAAGAGATTAAATTTCTTAAAGAGTAAAAAACTGGTAACTTCAAAAATCTATCTATCTATATATATATATAAATAAGTTGTCTGTCTGTTATGTCTGTTACACTTTGTCTGTTAATCGGCTTGCTTGAATAATCAAATATCTTTGAATAGACAACAGTATGAAAAGGGATTGAATTTCTTAAAGAGTAAAAAACTGGTAACTTCAAAAATCTATCTATCTATCTATATCTATATATATATGTTATGTCTGTTTCACTTTGTCTGTTAATCGGCTTGCTTGAATAATCAAATATCTTTGAAAAGACACAGTATGAAAAGAGATTGAATTTCTTAAAGAGTAAAAACTGGTAACTTCAAAAATCTATCTATCTATCTATCTATCTATATATATATATAAGAAAATAAGTTGTCTGTCTGTTATGTCTGTTTCACTTGGTCTGTTAATCGGCTTGCTTGAATAATCAAATATCTTTGAAAAGACAACGGTATGAAAAGAGATTGAATTTCTTAAAGAGTAAAAAACTGGCAACTTTATTCGCAAGTTTTACGTAGTTCAAAACACATATATAAATCTATCTATATTCATAGGTGGTACACAGGGACACAACTACAATGGCGCGTAACTAATAGGGCGCGTAACGACTTATGGCGCGTAACTAATATGGTGCGTAACGACTTTCGTGCGCGGGGGGCGCGAAGCACCCCCACCAACTTGATGTTGGGGTGGCGCGAAGCGCCACCCCAACATCTAGTATATATATATATATATATATATATATATATTTAAATATTCACAGGTGGGACACAGGGACACAATTACAATGGTGTGTAACTAATATGGCGCGTAACGACTTACGTTCGCGGTTTGGTGTTGGGGTGGCGCGAAGCACCATCCCAACAGCTAGTCCTTTATACAATTAAAATGGGTTACATAATCTACACTTTTCGTCATTGTCATCAATAATAGTAAAATTCTCATAGGATGACCAGCTACCCAATTATATAAACATAATGGACATATGTAAAACATTTTTCAATGTTGACTACCTCACTTCCAAAATAAAACTAGCTTGGGATCGATATAAGGAATGTTTTCTACGAGGAGGATTAATCGTGGGACGATAAAAAAACTTATTGGACGTATTTGTTGTTTGAATCTAGGTAGTATTCAAAAGCAATACCACAATATCATTTTATTTTGTTTCGATTAGTATGTCAACAAATTGACATATTTGTTATTGACGCAAGTTTTACGTAGTTCAAAACACATATATAAATCTATCTATATTCATAGGTGGTACACAGGGACACAACTTCAATGGCGCGTAACTAATATGGCGCGTAACGACTTATGGCGCGTAACTAATATGGTGCGTAACGACTTACGCGCGCGGGGGTGGGGGGGGCTTTGGGGGGGGGGGGCTTAGGTAGTATTCAAAAGCAATACCACAATATCATTTTATTTTGTTTCAATTAGTATGTCAACAAATTGAGTAAATACATGTGGCCCATGACGTAAGAGTGTCATACAACAGCTCAAAGAAGGAGAACAATTTTTTGTTAGAACTTCAAGGATTCTTTAGGAGAATATTTTCCTTTGAATTGATAACTCTTGAAAATCATCACTTAGAATCAAACATTTTTCCAAAGTCACTAAATTCCACAGGTTTTTCCGTTTCTCAAATCAAATCAATTCTAATCTTGATACTCTCGCTGCCGATTATAGACTAGCGATTTTGAGAAAAAAAGTTGCGCTGGAGGAGGACTAGGTACCCTCCGATTATTTCAGTTACTTAACAAGGCCACTAGCACTTTTAATTTTATTTACGAACGTTTTTATTAGTGATAGCAGTAACTTACAAATTAACTTACGTGACAAACTTCTATATTCGTTTATTTTTATTACTTACATAAGGGGGTTCGCCCCCTCGTCAATACCTTGTTCTTTACACTAAAGTTTGAATTTTGTTCGAATTCCTTAAGAATGACCCCTGAATCACAAAGGCCGTTTAATTCGAATAAATAGCTCTTTTGAAATTACTAAAAACACTTTAGTGTAAAGAGCGTGGTATTGAGGAGGGAACGAACCCCCTCATATACGTAATAATTTCTGTTCGTTTTAAGTTTTAATATTGCTCCTTACTTTAATGTAAAAACGTGTTTTTAACTCAATTTCTCGTTTTTTTCAAATAACGATGGAATATCCAGTACCCCTTTCATAGAAATTATCCTCCCTCATAATAAATTCGTCCATAGAAAAATCCTCTCACGCAACCCGCTCTCCACAACCAGAACAAAATCCCCCTGAAAACGTCAGTATACTTCCCAATAACCAATATTATGTGTAAACAGTGGGCAAAGTTCATAAAATACAGCACTTCCCCTGGGATTTTAGGGGATTAAGTCGTCCTCAAAGACATAGTTATTATATTTTTTGACTATACTGAACAGAATGGCTATCTTAAAATTTTTGTCAGGTGACTTTGAGAAAAATGAGAGTTGGAGGGGGCCTAGTTCCCCTACAATTTTTTGGTAACTCAAAAGAGCACTAGAACAGTTAAATTCCATTAAAATGAGCCCTCTGGTGACATTATAGAACCACTGTGTCGATACGATCATTTTTGGAAAACAAAAAACAAATAAACACGCATCAGCTGTGGCAAAAAAACAAAACAAAATTACACATTTTTGCAGATAGGACCTTGAAACCTCTAGAGTATGGTTTTCTGATACGCTGAATCTGATGGTGTAATTTTCATTAAGATTATATGACTTAGGGGGTTTTTCTCCCTTTTCGATAAATAAGGCCAATTTTTGCCGACTCTTGAATGGTAATATCAAACTTGATGCAACTTGTATATTTCAAATCAGCTTAAAAATTTCGATTCTTTTGATGTGTATATTGGTATCAAAATTTCGTTTTTTAGAGTTACGAATGCTATTGAGCCTGTTTGCTCTTTACAGTTTGCTATCACGAACTGTTTGGTCGTACCAAAACCTAGAGGGGTGGGCCTGGGAACATCAAGAGTACAGCCAAAAAACTTCTAAAGGGATAAATGCTACCAGTAGCTTTGCTTTTACTGACCTTTGAATTTTTTTTCCCCTCTCCCATGCAATTATTCATAGGGTAACTCTTTATAAGCAAATAACCTTGTCCGAAAAGCTTTTCATAAGAAAAATTGGAAAAAATAGACCTTTAATTCATTTTTGATTTTTCATATCATCCTCCCTCTTCCCTCTCCTCACTTAATAAGTACACAAAGGGTCAAAAAGCTTTTCATTTGCATTTTTAAGACTAATTTACAGATCGACAAAATGTAATTTTTCTTTTTTTAGAACAAATAGTGTTTTTAGTTGCATTCATGCGACCAATATTAAGTCGGATGTTGTTTTTTGTAGGGGGGGGGCTCAAACATGGTAGCTCCCTCTCCTCTGTTTACGTACCTGAAACCGGCAGTTTTCCTTTTTTCTTTTATATAACCAAGTGTTTAATTAAATCAGAGATCAAAATTAACACTTGAAACGAATAAAAGTTATCCTGCATATAAGGGTGGATGCCCCCTAACATTTAATTCAAGTTTTATTTCTTTTTTTCAGATGTCATTTTTGAATAAAACAATTATAGCCAGTTGTAAATCGCATGTGCTTTATTTACCAATTGCCTTTCGAAGGAGTCGAATTGAAAATTTTACTGTTTTAATTAAATGCGTGTTGATAATGCACATACACTTTTTTTACTTTGAAAAAAAAAATTCATGTCCGTTTCTCTTGGTGTTAAGCATGTATTTTTAAAGGGTGGCGAGTAAAAGTCATATTTTTGAAATTGAGGTTTTGAAAGCAGGAAGTAAATTTTTCGGGTTTACATATTTTTAAATATTTGTAGCTATGAATTTATAAATTATAAGTTAATAATCATATTTATAAATGAGTATTTATAAATCTTAGATATCTAATATATATATATATATATATATATATATATATATATATATATATATATATATATATATATATATATATATATATACACTAGCTGTTGGTGGGGCGCTTCGCACCTCCAAAGTCCCCCCCCGCGCGTAAGTCGTTACGCGCCATATTAGTTACGCGCTATTGTAGTTTTGTCCCTGTGTCCAACCTGTGAATAGATAGATATATATATTTACATATATATATATATATATATATATATATATATATATATATATATATATATATATATATATATATATATATGTGTGTTTTTAACTACGTAACAAATGTCAATATACAACATTCTTTGCTGTCCCATTGTCTGTGCATATAAATAGATTGTCAGGTTTACTGACTCTTGAACATGCAACATATAATTGTCCATGGGAAAAACAATCCGTATTCAGATCTATACCTCATTATTCTAATGATGTGTCCCTGTATCCCGGTCGTCATTTATATTCCCAGTGTCCCGGTCGTCATTTGTGTCCCGGTATCCCAGTTTTTAATTTCTCTTTGAGTGTTCCGGTCGTCATATATATTCCCTGTGTCCCAGTGTTTCGGTCGTCATTTGTGTCCCGGTCTGTAAATTCTATTTGAACAATCTCTGTGTCCCGGTCGTCATTTATATATCCCGCCTGTGCCCCCAGCGTCCCCATTGTAGTTGTATCCCTGTGTCCCGGTCGTCATTTATATTCCCTGTTTCCCGGTCGTGATTTGTGTCCGGGTGTCCCAGTCTGCAATTTCTCTTTGAGGTTCCCGGTCGTCATTTATATTCCCTTTGTCGCGGTCGTCATTTGTGTCCCCGTGTCCCGGTATGTAATTTCATCAGTTGACAAATATGACGTCAGTCGACAAACAACTTCATAACGCATACAGCTCAATCCTTATAATAACGTCAGTCGACAAACATGACGTCACTCGACACACACACACAAACACACACAGAAAACTTATTTATGTATATATATATATATATATATATATATATATATATATATATATATATATATATATATGTATATATATATATATATATATATATATATATATTTATATATAAATATATATACTAGCTGTTATACAACATTCTTGGCTTTCCCATTGTCTGTGCATATACAAAGCCGTATGTACTAATAATGACGTCATATGCAAACGCTCTTTTTACAAACAAACAAACATGCATACACACAACTCGTTTTTATATAGATAGATAGATAGATAGATACAATACAAATTAACTGCGTAAAACTTGCGAATATACAACATTCTTCGCTGTCATATTGTCGCTGCATATAAATAGATTGTCAGGTTTACCGACCCTCGAACATGCAACGTACAATTGTCCATGGGAAAAACAATCAGTATTAAGATCTATACCACATTTTTATAATGATTGACCTTGAGCTTTGTTAATAGTGATTGCAATTGCTAATCGAATTGGGAATTGCAATCTTTTAAATTGAAAAGGCAGATCCGTTGGAATCATGGGAAAGCGAGGAATAAGAACGGCCTCACCCTCAAAAGGCCCTGTCAAGATTGTGGCCTCTAATAGGTTTTCCATTGTTTTTTTTACGGCAAGTCGCGTGCCATTGCAAAGCTTTGGTGGGTTGATATTTCTTAAAAGTATTATTGGTACGCCTATTTTTAGTTGTAGCACGTGTGGTGGAAACCCTGAAAGATCTATGGAATTTAAAAATTCAGATGGATAATTAACCGCTTCATTTGGTTCCAAAACTGTGTCGACTGACTTGTAAGGGACTGCCTGGTCTCGAATCTTGGTCAAAACAATATTGTTGATTTCGTGGACGTCTATATTTTTGGGTGCGAGAATCGCTCTTTCACTTAGCCATTTATTATTTTTTAATTTTTTAGAATATTCGGAAATACTTTTTCAATCAATTCATTTTTGGACGTCACTAAATTACAGAAATCAGCAGGTAGTTGTATACGTCCTGAAATTGAGTCTACTGGGAGCTTTCCGTTTCCAATTGCCAGCAATTGATCTGAAAATTTCATTTGGTTCCAAAACTGTGTCGACTGACTTGTAAAGGACTGCCTAGTCTCGAATCTTGGTCAAAACAATATTGTTGATTTCGTGGACGTCTATATTTTTGGGTGCGAGAATCGCTCTTTCACTTAGCCATTTATTATTTTTATTATTTGTCAGAATATTCGGAAATACTTTTTCAATCAATTCATTTTTTGAAATTGAGTCTACTGGGAGCTTACCGTTTCCAATTGCCAGCAATTGATCTGAAAATGTTTGACCAGAGTCATCGTTGTGCAATCGGACACGCATATTTGTAGTTAATTTTAATATTTTTACGTGTGCCCATAAATTAGAATGTTTCTGGCAAGCATTCATTTCGTCTGCAGGAGTTGATCTAGGTATTATAGGTAATGTTTGCCTGAAATCTCCCGCAAGCAATATTAATGTGCTGCCAAAGGGTTTCGACTTCCCTCTCAAATCTTTCAAGCATTGATCCAGAGCCTCGAGCGATTTTTTGTGTGCCATTGTGCACTCATCCCAAATAATAAGTTTGCATTGCTGCAATACTTTACCCATCCCAGATGATTTGGAAATATTGCACGTGGAAGTTTCTGTAGAATGCAAATTCAGAGGCAATTTCAAAGCGGAATGATCAGTTCTTCCACCAGACAGCAATGTTGCGGCTATTTCGGACGACGCAATTGCCAACGCTATATCATTTTTTGATCGAATTGATGCCAGAATCAGTTTTATCACAAACGTTTTACCAGTACCTCCTGGCGCATCCAAAAAGAAAATTTCTCCAACGTTGTTATCGACACAATGCATTATCGTATCATAAATGTCTTTTTGTTCCGACGTTAATTTGGAAATGTTATTTTTTACATACGACAATAGATCACTCATACTGTAACTTTGTTCACGATCCAATTCTACACATGTCGAAACAGCAGCGATACGGTTAGGTGAAGGCATTCCCAAATCCTGAAGAGGTTTGTTTGCCATACTTACGCACAAATCTTCTATAATAACTAAAGTGTAGTTATAAATTTCTGATGTAAAATCAAAAGTCATATCTGACGTCTCTAACTGTTTTCGATGGAGTATATCTTCGGACATTTTTGACTTATATTTTTCCCATAACTCTGTAGGAGCTGATGGAGAACAAGTTGTTAAAATGATGCCAAACAATGCACGAATTTGACTTGGGGTTGACGTTTCGCACGTGTCATTGATGCAGTTATCCCAGTGTTGGTCATTCTCCAATAAATTCAGAGCTTGGCATGCACTACGGTAAGTCTCATGTATAGTACCGTTTACAGTTCTCAAATACTCAAATGATGTCAGACCGGGTACATTCACCAAAAGCAGGCGTAGAAAGAAGCATTTATGTTGATTGGGGTGAACGGTGTAGAGTCTTCCTATCGTGGTATCTTTGAAGATGGTAGGTTGGCCGTCGACTGACTTACCCTGTTTTCGACGTTCAAATACTTTATTTTTAGTATTCCACGTGTAATACGAAGGCACTTCAGTATACAGCAGTTTTTTTGCAAAAGAATCATTTTTGCAAAGCGAGAAAAAGCTGTTAATGTTGTATCCGGTGGATTCAGGGCTCTTTCTTGCACGTTGGTTTCCTTGAAATAAACACGTTGACCATTCTGTAAATATACCGCTAAGTAAACAACAGCTGGACTACGTTCATGTATCAGAAATGAAAGAATTCGCCAAACAGCTTCATTACTGCTTATGTATCTTCCAGCCTGATATTGTACGATTTCGTCGAAATCTTTGATTTTGGGCTGCAAGCCAAAAACTGCCATGTCACTGCCTTTTTTGACGTATTTACGTATGTATTTGATTGCCTTTACGGAGTTACAGTATTCAACGTTTATGTGTGCATTAAATGTTTTTGATAATAATGGGGAATATGGAACAACCCACTGGTTATCTACTTCGATGGTGGTACCGTTACGCTTCTTTATTATTGCTGTTTTACCGCCATCTTCAGTAGATCTTCTTCTATATTTTGGGTAACCATCATTGCCAGTAATTGTGTTTGATACTAAAAGTCGAGGATATTGCTTTGTGCACCTTCCTTTGGCCATGCATGGTGAATTTTCGTTCAGTGCACCGCAAGGTCCATGTATCATATTTTTTACAATAATATCATGTAACCCCTTATCGACATTTTTATCAGGGATTTCAGCGGAAATCACATCATCAGTTTCGTTCGAAGTAATTTTTTTATGTAGCCAGATTAGTATATGTGCGTGTGGCAAACCTCGTTTTTGCCATTCCACTGAGTACATCCAGCATCGCATTGACCCAAATACTTCAAGTTTTACTATGTAGTTTATCAGTGATTTCAACTTTTGCCGGAAGACACGGGCCGTAATGTCATGCCTATGAACCGCCGATTGGCCTTGAAGTAAAAGCTGCAGTATCTCGCTTTCTTTTCTTACTTTCTCTATCAGCAGCAAGCCTGATTTCTTGCTGTTTTTGTGATTCCTCGGCACGCCTTCTTTTTTCACTTTCTCTTTTAGCAGCAAGTCTGCTTTCGCGTTGCTCAGGTAGTTCCTCGGCACGCTTTCTGTTCTTTCTTTCTCTATTAGCCTCAAGCCTGTTTCCTTGCTGTTCTTTTGATTCCTCGGCACGCTTTCTTTTCTGACTTTCTCTATCAGCAGCAAGTTTTTTAGCATAGACTCTTTGAGCATCTTCATCGGCTTTTGCCATTGTAAGTTCATCAGTCATTTTAAACTTAAACATTAATAGATTTCTACGTGAACATATATGTCTTAAATATCTTTAATGATGTCACCGTCATAGCAAAAATGACGACAACTAACTTCATGACGTCAGTCGACACAGCAACATGACGTCACCTGACAAACACACTTAATTTTGATCCACATACAGACAACTTATTTATATATATATAGATATCATTTCCAGAAACACTTCCAATCCAAATTTTTCCGATAGCCATTTTGTTCAGCGTAGTTGAAAGATATGGAAATTATATGTTTAAGGATGACCCCCCCCCTAGCCCTCAGTGCATGTGTTGTAAGTTATGCCCTGGGGGCATATATAGTTTTTTATAGAAAAGATAGTCGTATAAACTTCGGAAAGGGCTCATTGGATTATAAATCAGAAGTTCTAGTGCCCTTTGTAAGAGTCAAAGTCATCAAAGGGCAGCTACCGTCCCTCCAACGTCGTATTTACTTAATAGAAATTTGAGACAGTATTTTATTAAAAATTTTGTCCAAAGATCGCATAACAAGGTTTTGGGATTGATACGAACAATCAAAGCCTGGGGGCAAAGGTTGTAAGCTGTGCCCCGGGGGTATTTAAAGTTTTTAGGAAAGGGATATTTGTATAGACTTTAGAGGTAGCTCATTTGGTTGAAAATCGGAAGTTTTAGTTGCCTTTTAAGAGTCAATAGGGATGGAGGGCAACTAGCCCTCCCAACTACACCTCTTTTCACCAAATGCATCTGATTGAAATCGTGAGATAGCCATTTTGTTCGAAATAGTAAAAAAAAAATAGAAAAAATAACAACACCTCCAATTGTGATACAAGTCCCTTGAGCCCTGGGGCAAGGACTGCCAGGTATACCCTGGGGGCATGTAAGGCTCTTATAGAACGTGTGGTTATATAAACTTCAGAGGGGGGTTGTTTGATTTAAAATTAGAAGTTATAGTGCCCTTTTGAAGAGCCAAAAGTGATTTTAGAGCAACCAGCCCTCCCTCCTACGTCCATCATATCCCAAAGCAAACCTCCAAACTCAGTTTCGAAATATCAATTTTTTCAGCTTTGCTGAAATGTTCTCTAATTATACGTTTGGGGATGTCACCCTCCCCCCCCCCTGGAGACCTCAGGGCAAGGGCTGTAGGTCAGGCAACTGGTTCATTGTTTACATATAGTATATGTTATTGAAAAAAGGTAGGTATTAAGCTGTGTCTTTCAGAGTATGTAAAGGGGAGCGTTGAATTATATCAAAAAGTGTTATGTGTATAAGGGTTGTCAAAAGGGGGTAACCCAGGAATGACCCAGTATTTGTTACCTTTGGACTTTCAGGAAATGATAAGAGAGATGATCAGTTGACCGAAAGGGCAATATTTGCAGGTTACCACTACTACAGCTACCTCTGCTTCTACTGATACCGCATCTACTACTACCACTTCTATAACTAAAACTACTACTTCTATAGCAAGTACTACTGAGGTTGTAGATATTGAAATATACATCAGAAGAACCGTTGAAGGGAAAGTTTAACTAAATAAAAACAAATAATATGTGCATACCGATTGCTGATACAGGCGTATCAGTAACTTTATCGGAACTGCTTATTGTATAAAGAGGAAACTTTGGGGGTATCATGAGTTGCATGTTCAGTTGAACAAAAGGCAAAATGCACCTGCTACTACTACTAATAATAATAAATTATACTACTACTACTGTTCCTACTACTATCACTACTACTTTGATACTAGTACAAATAATGCTACAATTATGAAGGTGAAAATGGGGAGGAAAAACGCTCCTGGACTTAAGAGTATGCTGATGATTTAAACATGTTAGATGAAAGTGTGAGCAAAATGAATGAATTTTTAGAGGTTTTGCGAGTACAGGGTGATAAAATAGGCTTGAAAATCAATGTGAAGAAGACTAAGTCACTAAGGCTAGGAATAAGTGAAGATGAAAAGGTGACGTTGGGTAACTGAAAGATTGATCAGGTTGGCAGCGTCACTTACCTTGGCAGTATTATTAGTAAGGACGGTGGAAGCAGTGAAGATGTTAGAAGTAGAATAGCTAAGGCTCAGGGTGTATTTTCACAGTTAAAAAAGTTTGGAATAATATAAAGATAGGTCTGCAAAACAAAATTAGAATATTGGAAGCTACAGTGATGACATTGGTCAAATATGGCTCTGAAGCATGGACGCTCGGAAAAGCAGATGAAAATTTACTAGCTGTTTTCCAGAAAAATTGCCTACAGATTGTTCTGGGTACCCGGCTGACTGACCACATTTCAAACAGTAGGTTGTACGAAAAATGTGGTTCAATCCGACTTTCTAGGGTTATAATGAAAGAAAGGTTGATATGGCTAGGCCACATTCTGCGGATGATGGATGACAGATTACCGAAGATTGTCCTTTTTGGCCAACCGTCTGGGGCTATACAGAAAGCAGGTCCTCCTTGTCTGGGTTGGGAGGATATCATAAATAAAGATTTAAAAGAAATGGAAACTTCCTGGGAGGGTGTGAAGAGGGAATCCTTGAATAGATTAGGTTGGAGGAGGAGCGTGCGTAGCTGTGTTGGCCCTAGGCGGCTTGGTGCTACAGTGAGTTATAACTATTAGCAGTAGTAGCATGAAGGTGAAAATTTAATAGAATATTGAGGGGGACTTTGAACTAAATTAAAACACACTTCCTGCATGCAGATTGTCAAAAGGCAGTATGTCAAGCATGAAATTGGGTATTAAGTTGGAGCTTTCAGAGAATACTTAAAGGGGAAGATCAATTGACAAAAAGGTAATATATACATGTCACTACTAACACTACAACCAATACTACTTTTACTAACACATCTACTGCTACTAAACTACAATTAAAAATGCTGCAACTAACTTGGAAATGATGTAAAAGGGGTTTCAAAAGCACGCATCAACCATGTTTTGGGAGCGGCTTACCTGTTATCAAGGTGAAACTTCCAGGGCATCAAGAAAGAGATGCTCAACTGAGCAAAAGGCAAGATATACATGCTGCTACCGCTATTAATGCTGCTGCTACTACTGTTACCACTACTACTAATACAACAGCAACTACTTCTCCCTTTACCACCGCAACTACTGTGATACTAATACTATTAAGGCAAAGTCTATGAAGGTAAACTTCGAGAGAATATTGATGGCAATTTCGAGCTCACAAAAGGCACTATGTGGATATATATTGTCAAAAGAGCGGATCTTAAGAATTGATCTGTGTAGTAAGTTGGAATTCTCAGAAAATTCTTAAAGGGGAAGAACAATTGACCAAAAGGCAATGAGATTTCTTAAGGGGGAAGAGCAACTGACCAACAGGCAATATGTGCACACTGCTACTACTCCTGATAGATTTACTAGTTCTACTACTACTATTACTATTGTTCCAACTAATTCTTCTGTTTAGATTACTTGTAAGGCTAAGAGCATTAAGATGAAAATTTTACGAAGTACATGTATGTGAATATAGAGGTTATCAAAGGGACATATTGACGATGTCACAGCAATGGCTAAAAGTTTAGTAAAATACTATTGATGTGACTTCTGTTACAACTAGACCTAAGGGTAGGCAGGTGAAATTTTCAGAGAAGTTATAGGCGGAAGGTAAACTGAGTCACAGCATGCCATTCGTATATAGGGAATCTAGAAGAGCATATCAGCAATATCTTAGAAAAAATTTTGTGTGTGTAATTAATTTTAAAAGGCGTATTGTGGGGGATGTTGAACAAACCAACAGACAATATCTGAATCATAATACTACTGCTTCGACTCCTACAACTACTATGACTGCTATTAGTATTGTTACCGCTTCTACTACTGCTGGTACTAAGGCTGATACCTCTACCATAAATTCTACTGCTACTGCTATAACTACTGGTGCTGGTACTACTGCTAATAAAGCTAAGGGTACTGAGGTGAGAATTTTGGGCAATATTGAAACTGTATTGAAAAATACCAAAATACATTACGCCCGCATAGGTTGTCATGACGACGCATAAGCCATGCTTCAGGATCAGTTAATGGTATTAAGTTGAAACTTTCATCGAGTGTTGAAGGGGGCTATTTGCATAATGGTACTAATGCTGCAATTACTACTACAACTATTGCTAATACACAAGCTAAGGATATTAAGGTGCAGCTTTCAAGGAATATTTAGGCGGATTTACAAGTTACTAAACTAAATAAAAACGAACTATGATCATGTAGATCGTCAAAAGGGTGACAAACAAATATCACAATAACGGCACAAGTTAGACCTCTCAGGGTAAGTTGTGGCAGACCTTGAACTAGCCAGAAGACACTAGCCTATGTATATACTTTTAATAATGCTTGTATGGTTACTGTAACTAATAACAGTAAGGGCACTAAGTTAAAAGTTTTAGGGAACGTTTATATTAAACTATTGTTTAAAACAGAAATTAATTAAAAATACTTTTTTCACGAAACAAGTTTTTCAAAAAAAAAATAAAGAACTGAATTAGACCAAAAATAAGCCAAAATAAAATCAAATTATCTATCAAGCGTAGAACTTCCACAAGTCAGCCTCAATAAACAAATAAAACCCAAAACAAAAGGAAATTGTAATAAATAACCAAGTCAGACCCAAAACAAGCCAAAAGTAACATTAGTAAGGCTCACAACCCTTATGCCTTCTCAAGGCTAGAACATAATTTGCACTTTACAAAAAAAAAATACAAATCAATTATTCACTTATTTAAGTTATAAAACTGAAAACCTTAAAAAAAAAAAGAAATTTCAGTTTTATTTTCTTTCCCTGCATACAGGGTAAGGCAGCCATCGGTACTTTCTAAAAGAAATATGTGTTCCTCAAGTTTTACATTGTGGTTCAGTGGGGTGTTGTGGTGTGGAAGTAATAAGGCGAGAGAAATGTATCTCCCATTTTCTTCCATATATACTATTGACTTCCGTTTTTGGCGTAAGGATTTTGGCAAGTACTGACCCTACTATATCCCTGTACAAACAGGGGGACTTTTATATGATCTGCATTACTTTACTGGTTCTTTTAACCAAACTAATAGCTGACATCTCGGTGTTAGATATCTCTAAATTTCTTGCGACCTGAAAACAAGAAGTTGTTGCCTCGACTTTATATCCCAAGAGACCCCACCCACATACCGAAGAGCATAACTTTGTCTTACCGTCAAACTCTATCTTGAATAAATCAGTCTTGATAAAACACGTTTTGAGAAAAAAACAGGAAAAACTTTGAAAAAGAGACCCAACCTACATGCCGAAGAGCCAACGGTTTGTCTTTCCGTCAAACTCTGTCTTGAATAAATCAGTGTTAATAATACAGGTCTTGAGAAAGAACAGGAAATACATTTTAAAAAGAATTTACTCATTAAGATTTACGTTGTTTTCAAGCTTCTAATCGGTTGGAACAACAGAAATTGTAAATGTTGATATACTTTCCATAAATTTGGGTTAAGTTTGATTATTTTAATAAACCTAGGTTAAAAGTGGAAAAATAGACTATAACGTAGTACTTATAATTTAGACATATTGCGTAGTTGCCCTCATACAAGGGCAGTGGGTAATAAATGCACCATCCCTAGTAGATATAGAACACTTATGATCTATTAAATTGTACAATGTTAAAAATTGATGTTGCTCAGGCTAAACCTTATTTCTTAATATTTATCTCCCCCCTCCCTCTAGAAAAAAAATTCTACAAATGTAGTTCAATGGAATTTTGATAGTAACAAAGCAGGAATTACCTCCTCTAGCTGTTTTTCTAATTCCTCCACTTTTTCAGCCCTCTCTTTTTCTAGCAGTTTTACACTTAATCAACTCTTTAGCATTGATTAAGCACCATTTCTCCTCTAGTAGTTTCTTTTCCTGTTCATATTTTCTTTCAGCCTCTCTTTTTAATTCCAAATTTTCTTGTTCGAATTTACGTATTTCCTCTTTAAATACTTCAAGTTCTTTTTCAAGACGTAATTGTTCTCCACGAATGTGCTCTATTTCCACTTCCAGCGTTTCATTTCTTTTCCTTTCCTCATGCAGTTGCTTTTCAATATCTTGCTTTCTTTTATCCATCTTAAAAACATAATGTGATTGAGTGAAGTTCAACTGACAGCAAGACCAACGAAGTAGAAAAAGAAAGAGAAAAAAAAAAGATTGTTTTTTCTATCGATATTAACTCATGTATAGTTCGAAGTATTGAAGACAAGCATAAAATTACGTAATAATAAACAATATAAAAATGGTATATCAGACAGTGTGACAAATATCTAAGAGTAAAAAATTGACCCCGGAATAGTAGCAAAACTCTAAAAAAGGGAAATTTTATAGAAACATATGTACCGAAAGACTACACTATTTATGACTATTCAAAAATGTCTACTTTATATATATATATATATATATATATATATATATATATATATATATATATATATATACATATATATATATATACATATATATATATATATATATATATATATATATATATATATATATATATATATATATATATATATATATATTTATATATATATATATATATATATATATATATATATATATATATATATATATATATATATATATATATATATATATATATATATATATATATATATATATATATATATATATATATATATATATATATATATATATATATATATATATATATATTTATATATATATATATATATATATATATATATATATATATATATATATATATATATATATATATATATATATATATATATATATATATATATATATATATATATATATATATATATATATATATATATATATATATATATACACCTAGTTGGTGGGGGCGCTTCGTGCCCCCCCAAAGCCCCCCCGCACGCGTAAGTCGTTACGCGCCATATTAGTTACGCGCCATTGTAGTTGTGTCCCTATGTCCCACCTGTGAATATAGATAGATATATATATATATATATATATATATATATATATATATATATATATATATATATATATATATATATATATATATGTTTTTAACTACGTAACTTTATATATATATATATACTAGCTGTTGGGGTGGCGCTTCGCGCCACCCCAACACCTAGTTGGTGGGGGCGCTTCGCGCCCCCCCCAAGCCCCCCCGCGCGCGTAAGTCGTTACGCGCCATATTAGTTACGCGCCATTGTAGTTGTGTCCCTATGTCCCACCTGTGAATATAGATAGATATATATATATATATATATATATATATATATATATATATATATATATATATATATATATATATATATATATATATATATATATATGTTTTTAACTACGTAAAACTTGCGAATATACAACATTCTTTGCTGTCCCATTGTCTGTGCATATAAATAGATTGTCAGGTTTACCGACTCTTGAACATGCAACATATAATGGTCCATGGGAAAACAATCCGTATTCAGATCTATACCTCATGATTCTAATGATTGCCCTTGAGCTTTGTTGATGGTGATTGCTAATCGACCATTCCCTGAGTCGCCATCGTCATTTATATATCCCCCTGTGCACCCCGGCGTCCCCTTTGTAGTTATGTCCCTGTGTCCCGGTCGTCATTTATATTCCCTGTGTCCCGGTCGTCATTTGTGTCCCGGTGTTCCAGTCTGTGATTTCTCTTTGAGTGTCCCGGGCGTCATTTATATTCCTTGTGTCCCGGTGTCCCGGTCGTCATTTATATCCCCCTTTGCCCCCCAGCGTCCCCATTGTAGTTGTGTCCCTGTGTCCCGGTCGTCATTTATATTCCCTTTGTCCCGGTCGTCATTTGTATCCCGGTGTCCCGGTCTGTATATACATTCGTTTTTTAGTTTTGTTTTTCTCCTTTATTTTTTTCCTTTTTTCTTTTTTTTTCTTTTTTAGTTTATTTAGATTTTTAGATTTTTTAGTTTTTTTTATTAGTTTATAGTTTTTTTGTAGTTTTTACCATTTTTTTAGTTTTTTTAGTTTTTTTTTTTACTTATGTCCTGGTCGTCATTTATACTCCCTGTGTCCCGGTCGTCATTTGTGTCTCGGTGCTTTGTTGATTGCTAATTTATATTATATTTATATTTATATTTTTTATATTTATTAATATTTTTTTAGTTTTCTTTTTCTCTTATTTTTCAGTTTTTTCCTTTTTTTTAGTTTTTTCTTTTTTAGTTTTTAGTTTTTTTTGTTTTTTACCTGTGAAATAATTCAGACGTCATATGCGGACAAACACGACGTCACTCGACAGACAGACAGACAGACATAACCCACAAACAACTTATTTTTATATATATTTATTCATATTTTTTTAGTTTTCTTTTTCTCTTTTATTTTTCAGTTTTTTCCTTTTTTTTAGTTTTTTTCTTTTTTAGTTTTTAGTTTTTTTTAGTTTTTTACCTTTTTTTTAGTTTTTTTTAGTTTTTTTAGTTTTTTAGTTTTTTAGTTTTTTTATTAGTTTTTATTTTTTTTGTAGTTTTTGCCTTTTTTTATTTTTTTCAGTTTTTTTTTAGTTATTAGATTTTTACCTTTTTTTAGTTTTTTTTAGTTTTTTAGCTTTTTTAGTTTTTTTTTCTTTTTAGTTTTTTTTGTAGTTTTTACCTTTTTTAGTTTTTTTCTTCTTTTGTATTAGTGTGAAATAATTCAGACGTCATATGCGGACAAACATGACGTCACCTGATCCACACACAGATCCACACACAGACAACTTATTTTTATATATATAGATATATACAGATTTAGATATCTAAGATTTATAAATACTCATTTATAAATATGATTATTAACTTATAATTTATAAATATATTGCTACAAATATTAAAAAATATGTAAACCCAAAAAATTTACTTCCTACTTTCAAAACCTCAATTTCAAAAATATGACCTTTACTCGCCACCCTTTAAAAATACATGTTTAATACCAAGACAAACGGACATGAATGTTTTTTTTCCAGTAAAAAAAAAGTGTATGTGCATTATCAACACGCATTTAATTAAAACAGCAAAACTTTTAATTCGACTCCTTCGAAAGGCAATTGGTAAATATAGCACATGCGATTTACAACTGGCTATAATTGTTTTATTCAAAAATGACATCTGAAAAACACAAATAAAACTTGAATTAAATGCCCCGGTCTGTAATTTCTCTTTGAGTGTTCTGGTCGTCATTTATATTCCCTGTGTCCCGCTCGTCATTTGTGTCCTGGTGCTTTGTTGATGGTGATTGCTAATCGAACATTTCTTGTGTCCTGGTCGCTTTCTCTTTGAGTGTCCCGGTCGTCATTTATATTCCCTATGTCCCGGTGTCCCGGTCGTCATTTGTGTCCTGATGTCCCGGTCTGTAATTTTGTCAGTCGACAATCATGACGTCAGTCGACACACAGACACAGAGACAACTTATTATATATATATATATATATATATATATATATATATATATATATATATATATCTATATATATAAAAATAAGTTGTCTGTGGATGGATGGATGGATGGATGTGTGGATGGATGTGTCAGGTGACGTCACCTGAAAAAACTGGATTAGGTGACGTCAAAACTGAAAAAACTAAAAAAAGGCAAAAACTACAAAAAAAACTAAAAACTAATAAAAAAAATAAAAAAGCTAAAAAACTAAAAAAACTATAAAGGTAAAAACCAATAAAAAACTAAAAAAAAAACTGAAAAAACTAAAAAAAGGCAAAAACTACAAAAAAAACTAAAAACTAATAAAAAAAGTAAAAAAGCTAAAAAACTAAAAAAACTAAAAAAACTAAAAAAAGGTAAAAAACTAAAAAAAATAAAAAATAAAAAAAAACTAAAAAAAAGGAAAAAACTGAAAAATAAGCTAAAATAAAGGTAAAAACCAATAAAAAACTAAAAAAAAAGGAAAAAACTAATAAATGACGACACTCAAAGAGAAAGCGACCAGGACAAAAAACTAAAAAAAAAGGCAAAAACTACAAAAAAACTAAAAACTAATAAAAAAAATAAAAAAGCTAAAAAACTAAAAAAACTAAAAAAAGGTAAAAAACTAAAAAAACTAAAAACTAAAAAAAAACTAAAAAAGGTAAAAACTAAAAGAACTAAAAAAGAAAAAAATAAATGACGACACTCAAAGAGAAAGCGACCAGGACAAAAGGAATGTTCGATTAGCAATCAACAAAGCACCGGGACACAGGGAGTATAAATGACGACCAGGACACAAGTAAAAAAAAAAATTAACAAAACTAAAAAGAAGGTAAAAACTACAAAAAAACTAAAAAGAAAAAAAAACTAAAAACTAATAAAAAAACTAAAAAATCTAAAAATCTAAATAAACTAAAAAAGAAAAAAAAAGGAAAAAAATAAAGGAGAAAAACAAAACTAAAAAACGAATGTATATACAGACCGGTACACCGGGATACAAATGACGACCGGGACACAGGGAATATAAATAACGACCGGGACACAGGGACACAACTACAACGGGGACACCGGGGGAAACAGGGGGATATAAATGACGACCGGGACAAAAAAACTAAAAAGAAATAAAAACTAAAAACTAATAAAAAAAACTAAAAAATCTAAAAATCTAAATAAGCTAAAAAAGAAAAAAAAGGAAAAAAATAAAGGAGAAAAACAAAACTAAAAAACGAATGTATATACAGACCGGGACACCGGGATACAAATGATGACCGGGACCCGGGACACAGGGAATATAAATGACGACCGGGACACAGGGACACAACTACAACGGGGACACCGGGGGAAACAGGGGGATAACCTGACAATCTATTTATATGCAAAGACAATGGGACAGCAAAGAATGTTGTATATTCGCAAGTTTTACGTAGTTAAAACCATATATATATATATATATCTATATTCACAGGTGGGACATAGGGACACAACTACAATGGCGCGTAACTATTATGGCGCGTAACGACTTACGCGCGCGGGGGGGCTTGGGGGGGGCGCGAAGCGCCCCCACCAACTAGGTGTTGGGGTGGCGCGAAGCGCCACCCCAACAGCTAGTATATATATATATATATATATATATATATATATATGTATATATATATATATATGTATATATATATATATATATATATATATATATATATATATATATATATCATTTCCAGAAACACTTCCAATCCAAATTTTTCCGATAGCCATTTTGTTCAGCGTGGTTGAAAGATATAGAAATTATATGTTTAAGGATGACCCCCCCCCCTAGCCCTCAGTGCAAGTGTTGTAAGTTATGCCCTGGGGGCATATATAGTTTTTTATAGAAAAGATAGTCGTATAAACTTCGGAAAGGGCTCATTGGACTATAAATCAGAAGTTCTAGTTCCCTTTGTAAGAGTCAAAGTCATCAGAGGGTAGCTACCGTCCCTCCAACGTCGTATTTACTTAATAGAAATTTGAGACAGTATTTTATTCAAAATTTTTTCCAAAGATCACTTAACAAGGCTTTGGGGTTGATACGAACAATCAAAGCCTGGGGGCAAAGGTTGTAAGCTGTGCCCCGGGGGTATTTAAAGTTTTTAGGAAAGAGATATTTGTATAGACTTTAGAGGTAGCTCATTTGGTTGAAAATCGGAAGTTCTAGTTCCCTTTTAAGAGTCAATAGGGATGGAGGGCAACTAGCCCTCCCAACTACACCTCCTTTCACCAAATGCATCTGATTGAAATCGTGAGATAGCCATTTTGTTCGAAATAGTAAAAAAAAAAATAGAAAAAATAACAACACCTCCAATTGTGATACAAGTCCCTTGAGCCCTGGGGCAAGGACTTTCAGGTATACCCTGGGGGCATGTAAGGCTTTTATAGAATGTGTGGTTATATAAACTTCAGAGGAGGGTTGTTTGATTTAAAATTGGAAGTTATAGTGCCCTTTTGAAGAGCCAAAAGTAATTTGAGAGCAACCAGCCCTCCCCCCTACATCCATCATATCCTAAAGCAAATCTCCAAACTAAGTTTCGAAATATCAATTTTTTCAGCTTTGCTGAAATGTTCTCTAATTATACATTTGGGGATGTCACCCTCCCCCCCTGGAGAACTCAGGGCAAGGGCTGTAGGTCAGGCAACTGGTTCATTGTTTACATATAGTATATGTTATTGAAAAAAGGTAGGCATTAAGCTTTGTCTTTCAAAGTATGTAAAGGGGAGTGTTGAATTATGTCAATAAGTGTTATGTGTATAAGGGTTGTCAAAAGGGGGTAACCCAGGAATGACTGAGTATTTATTACCTTGAGTATTTATTACCTTTGGACTTTCAGGAAATGATAAGAGAGATTATCAGTTGACCGAAAGGGCAATATTTGCAGGCTACCACTACTACAGCTACCTCTGCTTCTACTGATACCGCATCTACTACTACCACTGCTATAACTAAGACTACTACTTCCATAGCAAGTACTACTGAGGTTGTAGATATTGAAATATACATCAGAAGAACCGTTGAAGGGAAAGTTTAACTAAATAAAAAAAAAAATAAAATGTGCATACCGATTGCTGATACAGGCGTATCAGTAACATTATCGGAACTGCTTATCGTATCAAGAGGAAACTTTGGGGGTATCATGAGTTGGATGTTCAGTTGAACAAAAGGCAAAATGTACCTGCTACTACTACTAATAATAATACATTATTACTACTACTACTACTACTGTTCCTACTACTACCACTACTACTTTGATACTAGTACAAATAATGCTACAATTATGAAGGTGAAAATGGGGAGGAAAAACGCTCCTGGACTTAAGAGTATGCTGATGATTTAAGCATGTTAGATGAAAGTGTGAGCAAAATGAATGAATTCTTAGAGGTTTTGCGAGTTCAGGGTGATAAAATAGGCTTGAAAATCAATGTGAAGAAGACTAATTCACTAAGGCTAGGAATAAGTGAAGATGAAAAGGTGACGTTGGGTAACTGAAAGATTGATCAGGTTGGCAGCTTCACTTACCTTGGTAGTATTATTAGTAAGGACGGTGGAAGCAGTGAAGATGTTAGAAGTAGAATAGCTAAGGCTCAGGGTGTATTTTCACAGTTAAAAAAGTTTGGAAGAATATAAAGATAAGTCTGAAAAAAAATTAGAATATTGGAAGCTACAGTGATGACATTGGTCAAATATGGCTCTGAAGCATGGGCGCTCCAAAAAGCAGATGAAAATTTACTAGCTGTTTTCCAGAAAAATTGCCTACGGATTGTTCTGGGTACCCGGCTGACTGACCACATTTCAAACAGTAGGTTGTACAAAGAATGTGGTTCAATCCCACTTTCTAGGGCTATAATGAAAGAAAGGTTGATATGGCTAGGCCACATTCTGCGGATGATTGATGACAGATTACCGAAGATTGTCCTTTCTGGCCAACCGTCTGGGGCTATACAGAAAGCAGGTCGTCCTTGTCTGGGTTGGGAGGATATCATAAATGAAGATTGAAAGGAAATGAAAACTTCCTGGGAGGGTGTGAAGAGGGAAGCCTTGAATAGATTAAGTTGGAGGAGGAGCGTGAGTAGCTGTGTTGGCCTTAGGCGGATTTGTGCTACAGTGAGTTATAACTAGTAGTAGTAGTAGTATGAAGGTGAAAATTTAATAGAATATTGAGGGGGAATTTGAACAAAATTAAAACACACTTCTTGCATGCAGATTGTCAAAAGGCAGTATGTCAAGCATGGAATTGGGTATTAAGTTGGAGCTTTCAGAGAATACTTAAAGGGGAAGATCAATTGACATAAAGGTAATATATACATGTCACTACTAACACTACAACCAATACTACTTTTACTAACCCTACTACTGCCACTAAACTACAATTTCAATTGCTGCAACTAAGATGGAAATGATGTAAGAGGGGTTTCAAAAGCACGCATCAACCATGTTTTGGGAGCGGCTTACCTGTTATCAAGGTGAAACTTCCAGGGCATCATGAAAGAGATGCTCAACTGACCAAAAGGCAAGATATACATGCTGCTACCGCTATTAATGCTGCTGCTACTACTGTTACCACTACTACTAATACAACAGCAACTACTTCTCCCTTTACCAACGCAACTACTGTGATACTAATACTATTAAGGCTAAGTCTATGAAGGTAAACTTCGAGAGAATATTGATGGCAATTTCGAGCTCACAAAAGGCACTATTTGGATATAGATTGTCAAAAGAGTGGATCTTAAGAATTGATCTGTGTATTAAGTTGGAATTCTCAGAAAATTCTTAAAGGGGAAGAAAAATTGACCAAAAGGCAATGAGATTTCTTAAGGGGGAAGAGCAACTGACCAACAGGCAATATGTGCACACTGCTAATACTCCTGATAGATTTACTAGTTCTACTACTACTATTACTATTGTTCCAACTAATTCTTCTGTTGAGATTACTTGTAAGGCTAAGAGCATTAAGATGAATATTTTACGAAGTACATGTATGTGAATATAGAGGTTATCAAAGGGACATATCGACGATGTCACAGCAATGGCTAAAAGTTTAGTAAAATACTATTGATGTGACTTCTGTTACAACTAGACCTAAGGGTAGGCAGGTGAAATTTTCAGAGAAGTTATAGGCGGAAGGTAAACTGAGTCACAGCATGCCATTCGTATATAGGGAATCTAGAAGAGCATATCAGCAATATGTTAGAAAAAAATTTGTGTGTGAAATTAATTTTAAAAGGCGTATTGTTGGGGATGTTGAACAA
Source organism: Artemia franciscana (assembly GCF_032884065.1). Classification (NCBI taxonomy): domain Eukaryota; kingdom Metazoa; phylum Arthropoda; class Branchiopoda; order Anostraca; family Artemiidae; genus Artemia; species Artemia franciscana. Next base: position 10,108,647 of record NC_088863.1, read on the forward strand.
ACCAACAGACAATATCTGAATCATAATACTACTGCTTCGACTCCTACAACTACTATGACTGCTATTATTATTGTTGCCGTTTCTACTACTACTGGTACTAAGGCTGATACCTCTACCATAAATTCTACTGCTACTGCTATAACTACTGGTGCTGGTACTACTGCTACTAAAGCTAAGGGTGCTGATGTGAGAATTTTGGGCAATATTGAAATTGTATTGAAAAATACCAAAATACATTTTGGTATAATGCTATTTGCATAATGGTACTAATGCTGCAATTACTACTACAACTATTGCTAATACACAAGCTAAGGATATTAAGGCGCAGCTTTCAAGGAATATTTAGGCGGATATACAAGTTACTAAACTAAATAAAAACGAACTATGTTCATGTAGATCGTCAAAAGGGTGACAAAAAAATATCACAATAACGGCACAAGTTAGACCTCTCAGGGTAAGTTGTGGCAGATCTTGAACTAGCCTGAAGACACTAGCCTATGTGTATACTTTTAATAATGCTTGTACGGTTACTGTAACTAATAACAGTAAGGGCACTAAGTTAAAAGTTTTAGGGAACGTTTAGATTAAACTATTTTTTAAAACAGAAATTAATTAAAATACTTTTTCACGAAACAAGTTTTTCAACAAAAAGTAAAGAACTGCATTAAACCAAAAATAAGCCAAAATAAAATCAAATTATTTATCAAGCGTAGATCTTCCACAAGTCAGCCTCAAAAAACAAATAAAACCCAAAAGAAAAAGAAATTGTAATAAATAACCGAGTCAGACCCAAAACAAGCAAAAAGTAACATTAGTAAGGCTCACAATCCTTATGCCTTCTCAAGGCCAGAACATAATTTGCACTTTACAAAAAAAAATACAAATCAATGTAAAAAAAAGAAATTTGAGTTTTATTTTGTTTCCCTGCATACAGGGTAAGGCAGCCATCGGTACTTTCTAATTAGTTTTTCTAATTCCTCCACTTTTTCAGCCCTCTCTTTTTCTAGCAGTTTCTGTGCATCCTCAAACTGTTTTTGACGCTTAATCAATTCTTTAGCATTGATTAAGCACCATTTCTCCTCTAGTAGTTTCTTTTCCTGTTCATATTTTCTTTCAGCCTCTCTTTTTAATTCCAAATTTTCTTGTTCGAATTTACGTATTTCCTCTTTAAATACTTCAGGTTCTATTTCAAGACGTAATTGTTCTCCACGAATATGCTCTATTTCCACTTCCAGCGTTTCATTTCTTTTCCTTTCCTCATGCAGTTGCTTTTCAATATCTTGCTTTCTTTTATCCATCTTAAAAACATAATGTGATTGAGTGAAGTTCAACTGACAGCAAGACCAACGAAGTAGAAAAAGAAAGATAAAAAAAAAGATTGTATTTTCTATCGGTATTAACTCATGTATAGTTCGAAGTATTGAAGACAAGCATAAAATTACGTAATAATAAACAATATAAAAATGGTATATCAGACAGTGTGACAAATAACTAAGAGTAAAACATTGACCCCGGAATTGTAGCAAAACTTTAAAAAAGGGAAATTTTATAGAAACATATGTACCGAAGGACTACACTTTTTATGACTATTCAAAAATGTCTACTTTATATATATATATATATATATATATATATATATATATATATATATATATATATATATATATATATATATATATATATATATATATATATATATATATATATATATAAAAATAAGTTGTCTGTCTGTCTGTGGATGGATCAGGTGACGTCACCTGAAAAAACTGGATCAGGTGACGTCAAAACTGAAAAAAACTAAAAAAAGGCAAAAACTACAAAAAAAACTAAAAACTAATAAAAAAAATAAAAAAGCTAAAAAACTAAAAAAACTAAAAAAAGGCAAAAACTACAAAAAAAACTAAAAACTAATAAAAAAGCTAAAAAACTAAAAAAACTAAAAAAAGGCAAAAACTACAAAAAAAACTAAAAACTAATAAAAAAAAATAAAAAAGCTAAAAAACTAAAAAAACTAAAAAAACTAAAAAAGGTAAAAAACTAAAAAAACTAAAAACTAAAAAAAAATAAAAAAAAAGGAAAAAACTGAAAAATAAGCTAAAATAAAGGTAAAAACCAATAAAAAACTAAAAAAAAAAACTGAAAAAACTAAAAAAAGGCAAAAACTACAAAAAAAAAACTAAAAACTAATAAAAAAAGTAAAAAAGCTAAAAAACTAAAAAAACTAAAAAAAGGTAAAAAACTAAAAAAAATAAAAAATAAAAAAAAACTAAAAAAAAGGAAAAAACTGAAAAATAAGCTAAAATAAAGGTAAAAACCAATAAAAAACTAAAAAGAAAAAAGGAAAAAACTAAAAAAAATTTTCATCTAAAAAACTAAAAAAAACTAAAAAAGGTAAAAACTAAAAGAACTAAAAAAGAAAAAAATAAATGACGAAACTCAAAGAGAAAGCGACCAGGACAAAAGGAATGTTCGATTAGCAATCAACAAAGCACCGGGACACAGGGAGTATAAATGACGACCAGGACATAAGTAAAAAAAAAAAACTATCTATATATATAAAAATAAGTTGTCTGTGGATCTATGGATCGTGGATCAGGTGACGTCACCTGAAAAAACTGGATCAGGTGACGTCAAAACTGAAAAAACTAAAAAAAGGCAAAAACTACAAAAAAAACTAAAAACTAATAAAAAAAAATAAAAAAGCTAAAAAACTAAAAAAACTAAAAAAAGCCAAAAACTACAAAAAAAAACTAAAAACTAATAAAAAAGCTAAAAAACTAAAAAAACTAAAAAAAAGGCAAAAACTACAAAAAAAACTAAAAACTAATAAAAAAAATAAAAAAGCTAAAAAACTAAAAAAACTAAAAAAACTAAAAAAAGGTAAAAAACTAAAAAAACTAAAAACTAAAAAAAAACTAAATAAAAGGAAAAAACTGAAAAATAAGCTAAAATAAAGGTAAAAACCAATAAAAAACTAAAAAAAAAACTGAAAAAACTAAAAAAAGGCAAAAACTACAAAAAAACTAAAAACTAATTAAAAAAGTAAAAAAGCTAAAAAACTAAAAAAACTAAAAAAACTAAAAAAACTAAAAAAAGGTAAAAAACTAAAAAAAATAAAAAATAAAAAAAAACTAAAAAAAAGGAAAAAACTGAAAAATAAGCTAACATAAAGGTAAAAACCAATAAAAAACTAAAAAGAAAAAAAGGAAAAAACTAAAAAAAATTTTCATCTAAAAAACTAAAAAAAACTAAAAAAGGTAAAAACTAAAAGAACTAAAAAAGAAAAAAATAAATGACGACACTCAAAGAAAAAAAAACTATCTATATATATAAAAATAAGTTGTCTGTGGATCTGTGGATCGTGGATCAGGTGACGTCACCTGAAAAAACTGGATCAGGTGACGTCAAAACTGAAAAAACTAAAAAAAGGCAAAAACTACAAAAAAAACTAAAAACTAATAAAAAAAATAAAAAAGCTAAAAAACTAAAAAAACTAAAAAAAGGCAAAAACTACAAAAAAAACTAAAAACTAATAAAAAAGCTAAAAAACTAAAAAAACTAAAAAAAGGCAAAACTACAAAAAAAACTAAAAACTAATAAAAAAAATAAAAAAGCTAAAAAACTAAAAAAACTAAAAAAACTAAAAAAAGGTAAAAAACTAAAAAAACTAAAAACTAAAAAAAAACTAAATAAAAGGAAAAAACTGAAAAATAAGCTAAAATAAAGGTAAAAACCAATAAAAAACTAAAAAGAAAACTGAAAAAACTAAAAAAGGAAAAACTACAAAAAAACTAAAAACTAATTAAAAAAGTAAAAAAGCTAAAAAACTAAAAAAACTAAAAAAAATAAAAAAACTAAAAAAAGGTAAAAAACTAAAAAAATAAAAAATAAAAAAAAACTAAAAAAAAGGAAAAAACTGAAAAATAAGCTAACATAAAGGTAAAAACCAATAAAAAACTAAAAAGAAAAAAAGGAAAAAACTAAAAAAAATTTTCATCTAAAAAACTAAAAAAAACTAAAAAAGGTAAAAACTAAAAGAACTAAAAAAGAAAAAAATAAATGACGACACTCAAAGAGAAAGCGACCAGGACAAAAGGAATGTTCGATTAGCAATCAACAAAGCACCGGGACACAGGGAGTATAAATGACGACCAGGACATAAGTAAAAAAAAAATTAACAAAACTAAAAAGAAGGTAAAAACTACAAAAAAACTAAAAAGAAAAAAAAACTAAAAACTAATAAAAAAACTAAAAAATCTAAAAATCTAAATAAACTAAAAAAGAAAAAAAAAGGAAAAAAATAAAGGAGAAAAACAAAACTAAAAAACGAATGTATATACAGACCGGTACACCGGGATACAAATGACGACCGGGACACAGGGAATATAAATGACGACCGGGACACAGGGACACAACTACAACGGGGACACCGGGGGAAACAGGGGGATATAAATGACGACCGGGACAAAAAAACTAAAAAGAAAAAAAAACTAAAAACTAATAAAAAAACTAAAAAATCTAAAAATCTAAATAAGCTAAAAAAGAAAAATAAAGGAGAAAAACAAAACTAAAAAACGAATGTATATACAGACCGGGACACCGGGATACAAATGACGACCGGGACACAGGGAATATAAATGACGACCGGGACACAGGGACACAACTACAACGGGGACACCGGGGGAAACAGGGGGATGTAAATGACGACCGGGACAGGGAATGGTCGATTAGCAATCACCATCAACAAAGCTCAAGGGCAATCATTAGAATCATGAGGTATAGATCTGAATACAGATTGTTTTCCCATGGACCATTATATGTTGCATGTTCAAGAGTCGGTAAACCTGACAATCTATTTATATGCAAAGACAATGGGACAGCAAAGAATGTTGTATATTCGCAAGTTTTACGTAGTTAAAACCATATATATATATATATATATATATATATATATATATATATATATATATATATATATATATATATATATATATATATATATATATCTATCTATATTCACAGGTGGGACATAGGGACACAACTACAATGGCGCGTAACTATTATGGCGCGTAACGACTTACGCGCGCGGGGGGGCTTGGGGGGGGGCGCGAAGCGCCCCCACCAGCTAGGTGTTGGGGTGGCGCGAAGCGCCACCCCAACAGCTAGTATATATATATATATATATATATATATATATATATATATATACAGATTTAGATATCTAAGATTTATAAATACTCATTTATAAATATGATTATTAACTTATAATTTATAAATATATTGCTACAAATATTTAAAAATATGTAAACCCGAAAAATTTACTTCCTACTTTCAAAACCTCAATTTCAAAAATTTGACCTTTACTCAATTATTCATTAAAATCTCAAGCATTTTTCATTTATTTAAGTTATAAAACTGAAAACGTTAAAAAAAAAGAAATTTCAGTTTTATTTTCTTTCCCTGCATACAGGGTAAGGCAGCCATCGGTACTTTCTAAAAGAAATATGTGTTCCTCAATTTTTACATTGTGGTTCAGTGGGGTGTTGCGGTGTGGAAGTAATAAGGCGAGAGAAATGTATCTCCCAGAGATCTTTATATATCTCTAAACTTCTTGCGACCTGAAAACAAGAAGTTGTTGCCTCGACTTTATATCCAAAGAGACACCACCCACATACCGAAGAGCATAACTTTGTCTTACCGTCAAACTCTATCTTGAATAAATTAGTCTTGATAATATACGTTTTGAGAAAAAACAGGAAAAACTTTGAAAAAGAGACCCAACCTACATGCCGAAGAGCCAACGGTTTGTCTTTCCGTCAAACTCTGTCTTGAATAAATCAGTCTTAATAATACAGGTCTTGAGAAAGAACAGGAAAAACATTTTAAAAAGAATTTACTCATTAAGATTTACGTTGTTTTTAAGCTTCTAATCGGTTGGAACAACAGTAATTGTAAATGTTGATATACTTTCCATAAATTTGGGTTAAGTTTGATTATTTTAATAAACCTATGTTAAAAGTGGAAAAATAGACTATAACGTGGTACTAATTTAGACACCTTGCGTAGTTGCCCTCATACAAGGGCAGTGGGTAATAAATGCACCATCCCTAGTAGATATAGAACACTTACGTTCTATTAAATTGTAAAATGTTAAAAATTGATGTTGCTTAGGCTAAACCTTATTTCTTAATATTTACCCCCCCCCCTCTAGAAAAATTTCTACAAATGTAGTTCAGTGGAATTTTGATAATAACAAAGTAGGAATTACCTCCTCTAGCTGTTTTTCTAATTCCTCCACTTTTTCAGCCCTCTCTTTTTCTAGCAGTTTCTGTGCATCCTCAAACTGTTTTTGACGCTTAATCAATTCTTTAGCATTCATTAAGCACCACTTCTCCTCTAGTAGTTTTTTTTTCCTGTTCATATTTTCTTTCAGCCTCTCTTTTTAATTCCAAATTTTCTTGTTCGAATTTACGTACTTCCTCTTTAAATACTTCAAGTTCTTTTTCAAGACGTAATTGTTCTCCACGAAGGTGCTCCTTTTCCACTTCCAGCGTTTCATTTCTTTTCCGTTCCTCATGCAGTTGCTTTTCAATATCTTGCTTTCTTTTATCCATCTTAAAAACATAATGTGATTGAGTGAAGTTCAACTGACAGAAAGGCCAACCAAGTAGAAGAAGAAAGATAAAAAAAAAGATTGTATTTTCTATCGATAATACCTCATGTATAGTACGAAGTATTGAAGACAAGTATAAAATTACGTAATAATAAACAATATAAAAAATGGTATATCAGACAGTGTGACAAATAACTAAGAGTAAAAAATTGACCTCGCAATAGTAGCAAAATTCTAGAAAAGGGGAAATTTTATAGCAACATATGTACCGAAAGACAACATTTTTTATGATTATTCAAAAATTTCTACTTTGTATATATATATATATATATATATATATATATATATATATATATATATATATATATATATATATATATACAGATTTACACATCTAAGATTTATAAATACTCATTTATAAACATGATTATTAACTTATAATTTATAAATTCATAGCTACAAATATTTAAAAATATGTAAACTCGAAAAATTTACTTCCTGTTTTCAAAAGCTCAATTTCAAAAATATGACTTTTACTCGCCCCCCTTTGAAAAAAACATGCTTAACACCAAGACAAACGGACATTAATTTTTTTTTTCACAGTAAAAAAAAGTGTATGTACATCATCAACACGCATTTAATTAAAACAGTAAAATTTTCAATTCGACTCCTTCGAAAGGCAATTGGTAAATAAAGCACATGCGATTTACAACTGGCTATAATTGTTTTATTCAAAAATGACATCTGAAAAACACAAATAAAACTTGAATTAAATGTTAGGGGGCATCCACCCTTATATGAAGGATAACTTCTATTCGTTTCAAGTGTTAATTTTGATCTCTGATTTAATCAAACACTTCGTTTTATATAGTTAATGCCATTATAAAAGAAAAACAAAAACTGCCAGTTTCAGGTACGTAAACAGAGGAAAGAGAGCTACCATGTTTGAGCCCCCCCCTCTCCCCCTACAATAAAAAACAACATCTGACATAATATTGGTCGCATGAATGCAACTAAAAACACTATTTGTTCTAAAAAAAAAGAAAAATTTCATTTTGTCGACCTGTAAATTAGTCTTAAAAATGCAAATGAAAAGCTTTTTGACCCTTTGTGTACTTATAAAGCAAGGAGAGGGGACGGGGAGGATGATCTGAAATATCAAAAATGAATTATAGGTCTATTATTTCCAATTTTTCTTATGAAAAGCTTTTCGGACAAGGTTATTTGCTTATAAAGAGTTACCCCATGAATAATTGTATGGGGGAGGGGAATGAAAATTCAGAAGTCAGTAAAAGCAAAGCTACTGGTAGCATTTATCCCTTTAGAAGTTTTTTGGCTGTACTCTTGATAATCCCAGACCCACCCCTCTAGATTTCGGCCGATCAAACAGTTCGTGGTAGCGAACTGTAAAGAGCGACCAGGCTCAATTGCATTCGTAACTCTAAAAAATGGAATTTTGATACCAATATACACATCAAAAGAATCGAAATTTTACGCTAATTTGAAATAAACAAGTTCCATCAAGTTTGATATTACCATTCAAGAGTTATGAGTCTGCAAAAATTGGCCTTATTTATCACAAAAGGGAGAAACACCCCCCTAAAAGTCATATAATCTTAATGAAAATTACACCATCAGATTCAGCGTATCAGAAAACCATATTGTAGAGGTTTCAAGCTCCTATCTGCAAAAATGTGTAATTTTGTTTTGTTTTTTGCCAGAAGAGAGATCACGGATGCGTGTTTATTTGTTTTTTATTTTCCAGAAATGATCGTATCGACACAGTGGTCCTAGAATGTCACCAAAGGGCTCATTTTAACGGAGATTAAAAGTTCTAGGGCCCTTTTTGAGTTACCAAAAAATTGGAAGGCAACTAGGCCCCCTGCAATTCTCATTTTTCTCAAAGTCACCTGACAAAAATTTTTAGATAGCCAATCTGTTCAGTATAGTCAAAAAATATAATGACTATGTCTTTGAGGACGACTTAATCCCCTACAATCCCAGGAGGAGTGCTGTGTGTTATAAACTTTGCCCACTGTCTACACATAGTATTGGTTATTGGGAAGTATACTGACGTTTTCAGGGGGATTTTTTCTGGTGGTGGAGAGGGGGTTGCGTGAGAGGTTCTTTCCATGGACAAATTTATTATGAGGGAGGATAATTTCTATGAAGGGGGTACTGGATTTTTCAGCGTTATTTGAAAAAAACGAGAAATTGAGTAAAAAAGCACGTTTTTAAATTAAAGTAAGGAGCAATATTAAAACTTAAAACGAACATAAATTAATACGTATATGAGGGGGTTCGTTCCCTCCTCAATACCTCGCTCTTTACACTAAAGTATTTTTAGTACTTTCAAAAGAGCTATTTATTCTAATTAAACGGCCTTTGTGATTCAGGGGTCATTCTTAAGGGATTCGAACAAAATTCAAACTTTAGCGTAAAGAACGAGGTATTGACGAGAGGACGAACCCCCTTATTTAAGTAATAAAAATATACGAATACAGAAGTTCGTCACGTAAGTTAATTTGTAAGTTACTAGCGACTTTCACTAATAAAAACGTTCGTAAATAAAATTAAAAGTGCCAGTGGCCTTGTTAAGTATCTGAAAAAATTGGAGGGCACCTAGGCCTCCTCTACTGCAATTTTTTTCTCAAAATCGTCCAATCAAAACTTTGAAAAGGCCATTTAGCTAAATAATTAAAATTAATATTCAATTTTTGTTTTAATTATTCATGTACGGTGGGTCAAAATCAAAACGCATTATTTAAAAAATCTTCAGAAATTAAAAAAAAACAACAACAATTTTTTTATCTGAAAGTAAGCAGTGACATTAAAACTTTAAACGAACATAAATTAATCTGTATATGAGAGGGGCAGTCCCCTCCTAAACGCCCCGCTCTTTACGCTAAAGATTGCCTCTCTCTCAGAACTCTACTTTTTAAAGCAATAAAAAACTTTATCGTAAAGGTGGGGCGTTGAGGAGGGGACACCCCATTATGAATACGGAATAATTTCGGTTCGCTTTAGTTTTTAATGTTGCCCATTATTTTCAGTTAAAAAAAAAACTAGTTTTTTTTTATTTAATAAGCAAAAGAATTCAGTCGTTTATGTTACAGAAAACAAAAAGAAGTTTTCAGCAACAAGAGGAGCAATCACCCCTCCGCAAAACCCCTATTACACGCTTGCACAAAAAAATTGCAGAAATTCTAAAATCCTAAGACACGCAAAAGAAACTTATGTAATAATTCAAACGCAAGACGAACAGAAATCACTATAAATAAATAAATAAAACCCGAAACGAACCAAAATTAAAAAGTGTAATTACACAAACAAGAGTATAAAAGATACTGTTATGAACTTAAACAATCTCCTTCTTTGTAAACAATCTTCTTTATAAGAATTTTAGTTATTATATTCATTTTTTTTTTTGTCGATAGTCTGACAAACCAGACCATGCCGTTTAAAATAGATATCTTCATAAAAAGACAAGGAATAAGAAAAAGGAAAAGTCACACCATAAAAGAAGAAGGAGAACAATCAACTTTAAAGAAAGAAAATTTAAAAAACATTGACTTTTCTGTCCATAATACCTGTGGTTTGAGGAACCACATTTTGAAAATAGTATTTTAACCTCACGTCAGAAGTGGCCATCTGAGACGTTTGTTGTATGAGAAAACTTGCATATTCGAAATCAGTGGCATAAATTTACAAAGACTTAGGGGTGAGAGAGTATATTTTCAATATCTAGGGGGTTTAGCCAAGTTTGTCATTTTTCCAATTTTTCAGTGAACACAGCAAAAAAGAAAGTTCAACGGAAATGCCGCCAAAAAAAGACATTTTTGAGAATAAAGGGCTTGGCCACTAAAATCTAGGGGGTAAAGTCCTCCTGACCCTCTAATTGACAACAATGCTCAAGATGGTGACAAAATTTTTTCTTGTCTTTCCAACATCATGTACTGTTTTTTTAATTAAATTTCGCTGTTGTTGTGGTTTCAAAAAAGATTTTTTTTTTTAATTTTTTTTAAACTAGTTTAAATTCGAAGAAAATGTAGAGTGATTTTTCCTTATTTATACTCAAACCACCAGCACTGAAATATTTTGGTATATTGTTTATACATTGAAACCAACTGAACCTGGTTGTACAGTGAAGAATTACTTCAGGTACTTGTCAGAACCCTCAAATGATTTTTTCTAGATTAGTTACTAGTCGGAGTGATTGATTGACACCACCACTTATGTAGGTAGATGAGTTTTTTTTTTGCCTTATATAATTTTTACCACCACTTATTAATTGATACCACCACTTATATAGGTAGATGAGTTTTTTTTGCCTTATATAATTTTTAACACCACTTATATAGGTAGATGAGTTTTTTTACCTTATATAGTTTTCATTTTAGTTTTATGCTACCACATTAATTTTGTGTTTTTTTTATTTGATTTTTTTATTTTATATTAATTTCATTTTTGTTTTGAACACCTGAAATACAAATTTAGCCCATCAGGGCATATGATAGTCCATTTTGCGAAAAATCTTATCTTATCGTCATGTTATATCTCAAGTACCAATCATAAATCATCAATGCCTACGCCATGTTGTGTCATTAATACCTAAGGTATGATGCTAAGGGATTCTGAACTTCATGTATTTTCATCAGTGGTATCCAAACTGGCCCCAACGAACCCGAAGGCATCCTTAGGATCACTCAGGTAGTCCTTGGAAAATTAAAATTAATTTGAGGTTCCTTGAACGATGTTACGGGGCCCACACAAGATTGAATATATAGAGAAAAAAAATCGTATAATATTGTTATTTATATGAAAGGTAAAATGATAACAATCATAAAATTATTAGCGATTTTCTACGTCTCAAGTAATGTATGCACAAAGATAGGTGAATAAAATTCTTGTAATACCGGCGATATTAGGTGAATATTTTTTTTTCATGTGTGTTATTCTCTGCTTTGATCTTTAAGTTTGTTATCTACTAAAGCACGGAACATATGCTACTTTTGCTCATAACTAAGACCCTATAGAAGGGATCTTACGTTAAGATCTTTAATGTTTAGATGTTCTCTTAGGAGAACTTTCCTTTAGAAGGGAAGGAATTATGATTTCTGTTTCCAATTATCTCCTTTATATGTTGGAATTAAGCTAATAATAGGATTTATTATTAATCTGGGAGTGATGGTCTTATAACGTAAATATTGAAATTAGTATTTAAGTAATAATACCGTAAATACTAATTTACTAATATTCAATATACAGTATATAAATACAATTTGATGTATTGAATACTAAGTGAAAGCATGTTGATACTAAAAGAGACCCTTAAACTGGTGACCAATTTCGATGTTGCCTTTATTCTCAAAATTAAATGACAATATTATGAATAAAAGATTCTATAATCCCCCAAGCCTGTAGGGATTTTTTGAGAAGGCGCGGTTCGGATTCAGGAAACACCCTTATACTATTCGCGCAGTCTAGCATGTTTATGAACTCTGCGCTGGAACATGGTGAATTAAAACCTTAATTTTATTAGATTTTAGAGGTTTTTAATATTTTTTCTTAAGATGTGATTGAGAAGGGTAAGTTGCTTAGGGGTTAAAGATATATTTTGGTACTGGTTTGAATAGTATCCTACAGAGACAATGCTTAGAGTGAGTCTTGATGGTTTCTGGTGCATTTCTGGTTAACTTCTGCTGCACTATTCCATAAATTTTAATGTGTACTGTGCCTGACTTGTGTAAATAACATTTATTTTACATCCCTGGGGATTACTTACGTCAGTCATTGGTGATGACGTGTTTATAGTTTCACCATCTAGTGTAATTCTTTTCCTTGAAAAGGCTAATGAACACCTGGATGAATTGGCAAGATATTCTAATTGTAGTTTTCTTTTATCCATGAATGCTTCTAAGATAAATTAGTGAAGCTGATATTCCTTATGTCTTAGAAAACAAAATGGGTCTGAATTGTACATTCTAAACTTTTAAGTTTCAATTATTCAGGTTTTATTTTGTAAAATTTATTTTGTAAAATTTATTTTGTAAATTTGGACTCTACGCTGAGGGAATTAAATCAGGGTGTCAGAACCCCCGCCACATGAACCCTTGGTCAGCATGGGAAAAGCTTTTTTTTAGCTTTTTCAAATTTAGTTGTCTTAGGTGATCACGGTAATTCTCTCGTCACATTAGGTGATTATCTTGTTTGTTTTTAATTTAGGTGATAACGCAAGGTTTAAAAATAATACTCAATTTTTGTTTATTAATGTTAAATCGATATCGGTCAGAAGCTTTTGGGAAACATTTTGGTTCAAATCCTTTTCTCATTGTGATGAAAACCGAAGTTATTTATGATTACTGTCAAAAGCTTGGAGTACTCAATGAGCATCTTGTTTTGGTGTTTTCCAAAACAACAGGTGTGGAATTGTCAACCTTCAGCCAAAGGAAGGCAGAAAATGTTGACCAGTTCAAGAGTTGACAGAAACGTTATTTTCTAGGAAGCTAATAATGATTCATTCTAGGTTTTCTTTTTGCTTATATTTAAAACTTTGAATGTATATCAGGTTTTAAGGACATTAAGGCCATGATAAACAATCCAATGGGCTTTTCTGATGGTTGTTGAAAGACGCTATGAATACGTTTTTGTTACTAATATTTTCTCATCTAATTAAATTCGTACAATATTTAAAAAATATTATAATTTTCAGGTAAAACAATAGTATAATTTTGGAACTGGATTACATCCCAGTCCTGGGATGAGGTAGCAATTTTAGAGTCCTCCAATGAAAAAGCTAAATTTCTGCAAGATAAATAAAGAAACAAATATGAAGAATGCTTCCCTGAGAAAACCTCCAAGCGGTGCAACACAGATCGTCCTTACATAACCCAAGAAATTAAAGATTTTATTTGGTATAAAATTCAACTAAGAAAAAAAGGGAAAATAGGAAATCCTAATATACTCCGTAACAAAATATGTAAAATGACAAGAAAAACTGCAGCTGAGTACTACCACAAAAAAATTGATAACCTTTTTGAATCAAAGCCTAGCATATAGTATAAGTAAATAAAAAGAATTTGTGGAAAATCCCCTAGTGGTGTTGATTTTTTTCGGATTCTAATGATGAAAAAGTTGCTAACTAGTTAAATTGTCATTTGGCCAGAATAATCCAATCTTTGCCGCCTCTTGATGTAAATAAAACTACCCAAGAGTATCAGAAAATACCACAAGACGACGTACCTTTACCTACTATTTCTGAGGATCAAGTTTTCAGTAAAATAAAGAAACTTAATCGAACTAGTATAACTTCTATTGATATTCCGATTGAACTTATAAAAGCATTTTCTGACAAATTGACTAAGCCACTAACGCAAATTTTTAATTGCATTTAAACTTCTTCAGTTTGCCAACAAATATGGAAAACGGGATATGTTACTCCAATGCCTAAAAAAGATACTGAACTTAATTTCGACGGCGTGAGACCAATCACTTTGACCCCCTTGTTCAGCAAAATGTACAAAAGCTTTGTAGCAAATTGGCTAAAAGCTGAAGTTGAACCCCTCCTAGATCCTCATCAGTACGGTAGCAGAAAAAATACATCAACATCCCATTATCTAGTCAATTTTTAACATTTTATTTTTAAACGTGTTGATGAGCCTGGTAAATGGCTAAACTTAATGACAATTGATTTTAAAAAGAGTTTCGATCTGATTGATCATAACATTTTAATTTCGAAGCTTTTAATTGATTTTAGAGTGAACCCTGCTGTTGTGAAAATTATTCAGGGTTTTTTAATGAATAGGTTCCAAATTTTAAAATATAAGAAGTCTTTCTCTGAGCCTGAGCCAGTTTTATGTGGTTTACCTCAAGGTACCATCCTGGGTCCTATTCTTTTTCTAGTTATGATTAATAATATTGCAAATGATTGTGAAGTCCATTGGAAATATGTTGATGACCTTACCCTTGGAGAAATTTGTAAAGCAAATGAACGTAGCAAAGCTCAAATTTTAATTGATAATGTAAAGACTAAAACTTCCGTTTCAAATATGACAGTAAATGACAGTAAACCTTCTATTTTAACTATTTCTTTTTTTAAATTCTTCTGAACCTAATTTAATACCAACTATCTCTGATTCTCTTAAAGTCAGTAAGATTAAACTCTTTGGAGTTATTATAACCAGTGATTTAAAATGGGAATCAAACACAACTAGTCTAGTAAAAAGGGGTAATGCTGGGCTGCAGATGCTCAAGCTTATGTCAAAACATAGTGCCCCTCCAGATCACCTCCTCCTAATATTTACATCTTTTGTTCGCCCAATTCTGGAATATGCAGCTCCTGTATGGCGTTTTGGACTGACGGCTGAGCAAAGCGCCAGGCTTGAAAGAGTTCAGAAAAGAGCTCTAATGATAGTTTTGAAGCAGGCAGAAATGTTGTATGAAGAGCAGCTGACAAAGTTTAAAATACAGACTCGGGAAAAAAGAAGAGAGAAACTCTGCATGGATTTTGGACGAAAATCTTTGATCCGCCCAATCCACAAGCCCCCCCCCCCCCTCAATCCACAACCAAACGACCCCCACGCAGGGTTGCAGTCCCTATTGACAAACGTCAGCCGGTATGCTGTGCCCACCAGCGGTTAGCGAAGAGTTGTATACCTAGTTTTGTAAAAATGTATAACGAAAATCAAGAGGATTGATAACTGTTTTGTTTTCTTTGTTTTTTTGTTGTTTTTTTTGGCATCGCTTTTTAATGTGACTATACCAAAAAAATTGGCAGTACCATGAAAATTTTGGTGAATATAAAATTAGACTTCTTTGGATATACTTGGATAAAATTATTATCATAACAAAACATTAAAATAACCTCCTCCATTTGTTTTTCCAGCTCCTTTGCTTTTCGAGCCCTCTCTTTTTCAAGCAGATGCTTTTCTTCTGCACATTTTCTTTGAGCTTCATCTTTCAATTTTCTTTTTTCCTGTTCGAATTTCCTTCTCTCCTCTTCAAATAGTGTACGTTCCTCTTCAAGGCGTACTTGTTGGCGTTGCTCTTCCTGCCTTTGGCCTTCCATCTTTTCCCTTTCTTCACTTAATTGTTCTCCAGTATTTCGCATTCTTTCCTCCTCCTGAAAAGGTAGTATGAAGGAGTTAGATGATGAAAAGACAGAATTACCAAAGAAAGGGAAGCTTCAAAATAGAAATGGTTTAATGTAACATTTTATCCGAGACCATGAAAAGGACATGGATTTTATATTTCAAATAGTATTGCCTCAAAATGGTGGAAACTTTAGCGTGCATTTTCAGCCAGTAAAACAAAGTTTTGGCAACTTTGGCAAGCACTTTTGGGTCTCTGAAATATTGCATTTTTCAGCAACATTATCACTTCCAATCTCAAAACCCACAGGTCAAATACAAGTCACATACTGTGGAAGCATTCAACCACAAAATACAACGATATATCCACAATATTAAAGCGGAAAAATTTGAATACTATTTTTATATCATCTGTGTCCACTCAAATTTGCTGAGCCTAAAGCGTCTATTGTTCGTGGTCTAACGCGATTTAAAAAATATTTGCACATACTTAGCATAAGTAAAATTATTGAGTTTCCAACACATCAGTTATTTATATAATATATTGTCTGATGGAAAGCCCACAAAACCAAAATTTACAGTTGCAGTTACTATAAATGATGATTCTTTGGAACCAACACCTGAACTATCAAACCTGATAAGATGTGAAAATCGACAACCCAGACCATCAATTGCAACAACACCAATACGGACAGCTAAAGCAAAGGCCATTGCTAAATTGTCTGAAGTACTCAAAATACAAAAACCTCTCAAAAATCAAAATGAAGAGCAAAGATACGAGCGGTTAGAAGATATAAAAAACGACAGTTAGAGCATGTCAAAAATGAAAATGAAGAGCAAGGACACACATGGTTAGAAGACATGCGGCACCAAGCATGCGAACAAGTCAAAAAGGAAAGTGAAGTGTAAATATACACGCGGTTGGAAAAAAAGTGATGGCATGTCAATAATGAAATGAAGAGCAAAGACAAACGCGGTTATATGAGCATGTGACCGAGTCAATGAAAATCAGGCTGGAGAGCGAGAATCAAAACGTGTCAAAAAATGAAAATGATAGCGATGATGATTGAGTTTGGGATTTTGACATGGATAAGGTCATCAATCCCTACCATATCTTTGCTAAAAAAAAGGTTTTTTGATATGTATTTTATAATGACAAGACAAGCCGAGGAAAAATGAAAAAAACAAATTGAAAATGATAGCTCGGGTTTCATAATAAAATAGGTTTCTGAATTTTAACATGGATAAGGCAAAAGTTAAAGGACCAATAAAAAAAAGAAGAAATTTTACAAAGGCACTTCTTCTAATTTAAGATCTTTTTTGTTGTCATGACATCAAGAAAAGGCTTAAATCGTCTGCTTTTTGAAGACAAACGACAATAATTATCCATATATAGAAGCCTAACACATGCCGAGTGCCTGGGCCCAGTATATATATATATATATATATATATATATATATATATATATATATATATATATATATATATATATATATATATATATATATATATATATATATATATATATATATATATATATATATATATATATATATATATATATATATATATGTATATATATATATATATATATATATATATTTATATATATACATATATATATATATATATATATATATATATATATATATATATATATATATATATATATATATATATATATATATATATGTATATATATATATATTGATATATATATATATATATATATATATATATATATATATATATATATATATATATATATATATATATATATATATATATATATATATATATATATATATATATATATATATATATATATATATATATATATATATATAGATTCTCATATTCTTATATTCTGTCTTCTGTGTCAAACAGTTCGTGGTAACGAACTGTAGTAAGGAGCGACCCGGCTCAATAGTAACCAAAAGTCGAAAAAATGGAATTTTGATACCAATAGCTACATCAAAAGAATCGCATTTTAATGCTGGTTTTAAATATATAAGTTTCATCAAGTTTAGTCTTACCCATCAAAAGTTACGAGCCTGAGAAAATTTGCGTTATTTTAGAAAATAGGGGGAAACGCCCCCTAAAAGTCATAGAATCTTAACAAAATCACACCATCAGATTCAGCGTATCAGAGAACTCTACTGTAGAAGTTTCGAGCTCCTATCTACAAAAATGTGGAATTTTGCATTTTTTTTGCCAGAAGGCAGATCACGGATGCGTGTTTATTTTTTTTTTTTTTTTTTTTTTTTTTTTTTTTTTTTTTTTTTTTTTTTTTTTTTTTTCCCAGGGGTGATCGTATCGACCCAGTTGTCCTAGAATGTTGCAAGAGGGCTCATTCTAACGGAAATGAAAAGTTCTAGTGCCCTTTTTAAGTAACCAAAAAAATTGGAGGGCACCTAGGCCCCCTCCCACGCTAATTATTTTCCCAAAGTCAACGGATCAAAATTCTGAGATAGCCATTTTATTCAGCGTAGTCAAAAAACCTTACAACTATGTCTTTGGGGACGACTTACTCCCCCACAGTCCCCGTGGGAGGGGCAACAAGTTACAAACTTTGACCTGTGCTTACATATAGTAATGGTTATTGGGAAGTATACAGGCGTTTTCAGGAGGATTTTTTTGGTTTGGGGGAGGGGTTGAGAAGAGGGGGATATGCTGGGGGAACTTTCCTTCGAGAATTTGTAATGGGAGAAGAAAATTTCCATGAAGGGAGAGCAGGATTTACTAGCATTATTTAAAAAAAAAATTAAATAATAAAAGTGAAAAGGCTTTTTC
This sequence comes from Artemia franciscana, assembly GCF_032884065.1. Taxonomy (NCBI): domain Eukaryota; kingdom Metazoa; phylum Arthropoda; class Branchiopoda; order Anostraca; family Artemiidae; genus Artemia; species Artemia franciscana. The sequence continues at coordinate 10,127,143 of NC_088863.1, forward strand.
AGCTGGAAGTAAGGAACAGCAGTAAAACTTAAAACAAACAGAAATTATTACCCATATGAGGGGCTCACCTCCTTCTAATACCTCGCTCTTTACGCTAAAGTATTTTCGGTAATTTCAACTACTTATTCTACGGCTTTTGTGATTCAGGGGGTCATTCTTAATGAATTGGGATAAAATTTAAGCTTTAGTGTAAAGAGCGAGGTACTGACGATGGGGCGAATCCCCTCATATATGTAATAAAAACATGAGAATACAAAAGTTCTTTACGTAAGCTAATTTATAAGTTACGTAAATCTTTTACCAATAAAAAGATTCGTAAAAAATTAAAAGTTCTAGTTGCCTTTTTAATTAACCAAAAAATCGGGGGGCAACTAGGCTTCGTCCCCCGCTCTTTTTTTCTCAAAATTATGAGAAAGCCATTGAGCCAAAAAAAAAATGCAAATTTCGTTTTGATTATTCCTCTGCGGAGAGCCAAAATCAAAACATGTATTGATTCAAAAACGTTCAGAAATTAAATAAAAAAAACAAGTTTTTTCAACTGAAAGTAAGGAGTGACATCAAAACTTAAAACGCACAGAAATTACTTCGTATATGAAAGAGGCTGCTTCCTCATCAACGCCCCGCTCTTTACGCTAAAGTTTTTTTACTGTTTTAGAAAGAAGAATCGAGAGAAAGAGTCAAACTTTAGCGTAAAGTGCGGGGCGTTGATGAGGAAGCAGCCTCTTTCATATACGAAGTAATTTCTGTGCGTTTTAAGTTTTGATGTCACTCCTTACTTTCAGTTGAAAAAACTTATTTTTTTATTTAATTTAAACAAAGAACGGTACTAATCAACGCATATTTATTGATTTACACATTTTAAAAGCAACTAACCTTTACCTCAATTAACCAGAGACCAGAACCTCAAATTAGAAAAGTTTTTTTCTGATTTTTGAAAAAAGGGAGATAGCCCCCTTGAAGTCATAGAATTTGAATGAAAATCACACCATAAAATTCAGCGTATCAAACAACCCTAATGTAGAATTTCCAAGCTCATATCTGCAAAAGTGTGGAACTTCGTCATTTTTGCAAGAAGAATAATTTGTTTGTCACGGATACTTTGTTTATTTGTTTTTTTCCAGGGGTTGTTGTATTGACCTTGTTAGCCAAGCATTTCGGGAGAGGGCTACTTCTAAAGGAAATTAAAAGTTATAGCGCCATTTCTAAGTGAATAATAAATTGGAGGGCTACTAGGCCCCCTCCCACGCCACCTTTTCCCAAAATCTTCCGATCTATATTTTGACATAAGTTTTTTGTTCAGCATAGTTGAAAGGTCTGATAACTGTGTTTCTGGAGATAAAATGACCCCGTACAGCCCCTGGGGAAAGGTTTTAAGTTATAAAATTAGCTCATTATTTTATTTGTTATTGGGAAGTCTGCATACATTTTTGGGTGGGAAGGGGAGGACAAACTTTTTGATTAGAAGATTTTCCACGGGGAGAATTTTCTATGGAAAGGGAAGGTTCCAGAGAGTTAAATTTTCAGGAAATATTTTACGCTGGGTTAATTTGCCAGAATTTCTACGCGGAATTCGTTTATATGTCTGGCTTTCTCTTCGACGATTCAATTTTAAGCTTGGAGATATAAATAGTAATTGCTCGGGGCAAATTCTGGCTAGGATTGTATTTTCAAAAGAATATTTCCGTGGGGAGGGGGATTTTTCCGTGGAAATGGAGCAATATATCCTTGTATTATTTAAAAACGATTTATCCACTGAAAAATCAACCTTTTTTACTGAAAGTAAGGAGCAATTTTAATCCTTTAAACAAACAAAAATTCTTTTTTATGTGAGGAGGGTTGCCCCCTCCTCAACACCTTGCTGTTTACGCTTAAGTTTAAATTGTGTCCCGATTTTTTAAATAAGACTCCTGAAACAAAAGGTTCGTTTAATTAGAACAATAAGTAACTTTCTTTTAAGAGCCAAAACACTTCAGCGTGAAAAGTGAGGTATTGAGAAAAGGGCCAAACCCCACATACGAGTAATAATTTTTTTTCGCTTGAAATTTCTATGCTGCTCCTTACTATCAGTTCAAATACTTTTTATCATTATTTAATGAAGCTTAGAGACAAACATATTTCTAAAGGAAATGGAAAAAGTGCGTCAATTAAAGTAAAATTAAATTAAAAATTAAAAATTGAATAATTATAAAAAATACACAAAACAATAGCCTGTTTACAAAAACTAAGATATAAACTCCCAGTATTCAGTTCTGTTGAGCAATACCGAAGCTTTGGACGGATAGTTTTTTTTAACAATTCCGGCAGTTTTGAACTTGGTTATTAAACACCAAAATATTTAATACCTTTAGTGTCAGTGTTTATAAAAAGTAACGCATTATCAAAGTAGTTTAAAAAAAAAAACAACATTAAAACTAAGAGTAAGAAAATCAAATACATATTTTTAATTTAATATATTTAGTTTAATTTTTAATACCAAAAACCAATATTTTTGAAACTTTCATGCTTCATAACTGTAATTTTTTTTTTCAAAGTGACAATTAGATAAATACAACCAATCCTGAAAAAACGATAACAAAAAAAACGTGCCCCTTCAGGGGAAAAATACCAAAATTCTCAACATTCCATTCAGGGGAAACATTTCTGATTATACTGGCTTCATATATCGCCTCAAGGGATGTTCTTAATGCAAGCAAATGTTGACGGCATATTTTACGAAATTGCCCCTTATTAAGTGTTTTTCCTTGTGATTTTTGTAACTATACAAACTTTCTTGTGTGGTAATAACTGCTCTAATTACTAACAAACAAATACATATTGAAGGTTACCATAAAAACCTTATTCTTTGATTAAGTACTATCAGTAGCTTAGGCTCTTATACTTCCGTCATTCACAATACTCGTTATTTACTTACCATTCACTGCAATGAAGAATTTGAATTTTTCTTGTTACTCCAACCAAATTCTAAAAAAAAAAATGCTTGTGTAAAACTGAAAAGGGGTCACTCAGATACAATTTAGATCTTATATTTTGCTTATTAAGGCTCATAGTCTGCTGGCAGGCAACCAAGAATGGAGCAACACATTTTTCCCCGTTGTTTTTCTCTTTTCGGTTCTCTTTCCTTTGGTTTCCTTTGGTATCTGAAAACGGTTTCACTGAATTTAAGGATTAAAACTGTTAACTTTCATAAATGCACAACACGCTTAAACCAGTGAAATTATGCAGAACTATAGTGAAGCAAGCTTTTTTATGTTTAGGGGTAACAGGGAGAAACAAAGATCGCTCTCCTATGATGTAACAGAATCTTTGTATGAGTAGTAACTCTTCGGTTCAGCTTTAATGTTTCGACTATATGCTTTTCATATAATTTGAACCTGTTTTAAGGAAATATCTTGTAAAATTATGGAATTAGAAATACTTTGCATACCTTTTTAAGCGGATACGATATTCCATCCAAATTTCAAATTTCGAAATTTAGTTTAAAAAACATGGTAAAACCAGAATAGGATTTTACACAAGATCGATGATAAACACAGCGTTGACTTTAAGAAAGGTATTTGCTAAACTATTTATTGTGTTGCTTTTTGAAAAATTGGTGTCTCAGATGACTGCAATTGTGATTTTTGGGCCACGTATGCTAGTTATCTGATAATGTGACCAAACGATACGTAACTTCTTTCGATGTTGATTTCGATAGTTAATATTAATTTTTTCTGAATTGCATGCTAAAAGGTGAAAAAAAAAATCAAAAATTGCATGCTAAAAGGTCAAAACTGACCAGACATTAGCCTCGGGCTAACAGTTAAGACCTTTAGAGAAGCTAGTGAAGGTTCTCTCCGAGAAAAAACAGCTTTTAAGATGAATGTATTGAGATTTCAACTAATTTAGAATTTTTGTTCACATGATCGTCTTTGGAAATTTTTTGTTTAGTTTTCATTTCTACCTTCGTCCCCCCTTATGTATGAAAGTATGTATTATTAATTAGTACCTAAATATGATATATAATTAACGTCATTTGAATAACATTGATCTTTTAGGGTTGTATTTTAAACAGCATGTTAATCAGCATTTATTTGTTGCTATATAAAGACGTATATGGCGTATTGTTTCGGAATTATTTTTTTCGAAAGGTTTTTAAGACAAAAATACTTGCTCACCCTTGAATTGGGGTTAATTATCTATTATTTGTATCTACCAACTCTTTAATTGTGCCAAGTTTTCGAACAAAAAGTAAAAGAATAAATCATCGAAGCAAAAGTACTAAATAGCAGGATTTTTAATTAACAGAAAAGAAATTAAGGCCATGGAGTGGGGGTAAACAAAAAAAAACTCTATGTCACTTTGTTATAAAAATATCAAAAATGAATTACAAAAGAAAAAAAGCAAAAGCTACTTTTCTAAATTACTCCCCTCCCCCTCCAACGGATCCCACTGACTATGATATGAGCATTTTAAATCGGAAATATGCGAGCATATAAAGCTCAGGCGATAACTGAAAACGGCTTCTCTGAACTTAAGGATTAAAATTGTTAACTTACATAAATACACAACACACATAAACCAGTGAAATTATGCAGAAGTATAGAGAAGCAAGCTTTTTTTGTCTGGGGGTAACAGGGAGGTACGATTATCGCTCTCCTATGATTCAATAGAATCTTTGCATGTGTAGTAACTCTTCGTTTCAGGTTTAATTTTTTGACTATATGCTTTTGATATAATTATAATTTGTCTTAAGGATATATCTTGTAAAATTATGCTATGAGAAATAATTTGCATATATTATCGAGAGCACAAGATATTCAATCCAGATTTCAATTTTTGAAATTTAGTTTAAAACGTACGGTTAAACCAAAGTGAAATTTTACACAAAATAGATTATTTTAAAATTGTTGACTTTGACAAAACCGAATCTCCTGAACTGATAATCTAGGCTGCCAAATTGACACATTTTGTGTCAAAATGACACAATTTGATGTGGAGTGACACAATGACACAATCAGTCGAAATGATGACACAATCGACGCAAATGACACATTTTTCGATAAAAAATGACACAATTTTGTCATCCAAGTCATGTTTTTTAAATGATAATAAAAGAAAAGTAAAATTTAAGCTTTCTATCTCCAGGAAAGCTACAAATTAACAGAAGAGAATAGCACTATCTAACGGTGGCAGTAGTACACAAACAGTGTGGAATAAAGAACAGATGCCATAACCATATTTAAAATTTAAACCACGAGAAGAAAGCAGCCGTAGGCGGAAATTTCAAATCAAAATGCACGTTGAATATCTGAACTAAATTGGCTGCTTAATTGAGTATGTGATGTAGCCAACTGGTACATACTTGAATAGTAAAAAGTAAACAGCAAACAGTTTACCAAATCTTTACGAATAAGCAGCAACTCACATTTTTAAGAGTACAGGTGGGGTATCCCACCTTGGACAAGATTGCAAATTTCCAGAGAGGTCTTTCCTTCATAATAATCCATCTGGCTTAAAAAGGCACCAACCAATATGACAAAAATACTAGATTGAAGCTAGTTGAATGGCTTACATATTGAGTAAATAAACAAAGCTTCAAAATTTCTAACAGAACATCCTTCTATTTTCAAACAAGATTACTTTATTTTAACCTTACCTTGTTTCACTTAAAAATGATGAAAAAGGTCAACAAGATCAGTTGCTGGAAATTGGAATTCCAAAGAAGTGACACTCACATTCACAAACTCCTCTCCAGCTCAAGGACAACCATGAAGTCTATCATGAAGTATTTTGTCAAAACTGACATCTTAAAGAATGATGATGCTTTAGTCATAACCATGATCTCAGGTTGTTTCAAGGAAATCTCCGAGATTTCTTTTGGTCCAAATACAGAAATACACGTGCTGAAATATAAGGATGTGATACCCTCGAATGATCTCAAACAGTTTAGGTTGAACTGCCTGAGCTTCCTTGTAGAAGTTTTCAAACAAATGAGGAAATGAACTGATTATTCTGATCCCACTTTAAAAGCTCTGGCTTGTTTAGACCCAGGGACTGCTTTGAGCGGAAAAGTTGGCACTCTAGTGGGACTGACTGGTCGTTCAGCAGCTTACTTGGGAAACATGAAAGTGAAGTGGAAATGTCAAGGAATGTAATAGAGACTCAGTGGATCTTGATGAGTGACAGGGATGAGATTATCAGAACCACGGGAACTGAAATGTCTCCTTCGATCTTTTGGAAGACGTTATTGAATGCAAAAGATGCTCAAGGCAAGCCACAGTTCGAAGAGCTGTCCCTTTTCATGCTTAATCTGTGTACTCTTCTGCATTCCAGTGCAGCTGCAGAACGTCAATTTTCAGTTCTATCAAATACAGAACAAAACTCAGGAACAGTCTACTTCTCGACGCGAAAGACTCACTGATGCATGCAAAGCAGCTGGTCTCTCGTACCTCAGGAACGGTGCGCGACTGGGATATTCCTCCCGATATGCGGAAGAATTTTATGGCCTGGTACAGGGAGAAAGAAGAAAAGACCAATGATCCCTAGATATAGCCAGGGTCGATTATACGTGAAGTTCTGGGGAGAGGAGTCTGTGTGTGAGAGGTTACCAAGTTGTTCGGTGCTTATATATCTGATATTCATCTTTAATTTTTAGTACAAATATGCGATTAATTTTGGCTTACATTTTTCCTCGGCCTCTAGGTCCATTAAAAGTACGATTTTAACCATTAAGATAGGAAGACGGCTTAGTAGTATTGTTGGTTCAAGCTAAGCTTCAATGAGGGCACAATGAACCAGAGACAAGTTGATAGACAGACAGTTGGAACTGTTTTTTCTGGAAACTAAGTTCCGATGGCCGAGTCAAAGTGACATACTGTACAAGAGAAGAATAGTAGGCATACAAGCATGTTAAAACAAAAGAAATTGTGTTCAGGTGTTATACTTCATTTTTACGAATTTCTTCTCGATTGAATCCACGTCTCGGACAAGTTTTATGCTCGGAAACTAAAAACTCAAACGCCCCTACTGTGTTCTTATATTTTTCCCCTTTCGAAGGTGTCAACTAAAGCTTAGCCGATTACGATATCGACGTCATGCGAAAAGTCTTTAATTTACTGTCGGATTTGATTGTCTCTAAAACTTTTATAAATGTAAGCTTGCCGCGTTAGCCACCCAGACACTAATTCACAATGTGTAGCATTAATTTAATCGAATGTTCCTATTACTTTCATGACGTCATAAAAACGTCTCGATCCCAAGATAATAGTTAAAGGTTAAGTTTACTCCTTTTTGAACTGATTTGGAAAAGATTATATATTCAAAACTCTAAATTAAGATTTGGTAATTAAATTTGATACCACCTGCAGCAAAAAATGACACATTTTGTGACACATTATGGAATCTGAGATGAAACAAAAAGCACATTTTCGGAAAAAATATCACACACCTCTTAAGAATAAATTTGGCAGCCATGCTGATAATATTAATTCTTGAGCAGCCGATGCCTTAGAATACAGTATTTGTTCTCGGGCCCAGTTTGTTAGTTATCTCATTATGTGACCAAACGACAGGTAGTCGATTTCGTCATTTAAAATTAATTTTCTGGACTGAATTTATGATTCGGCAAGATTGTATTGTGATAACGAAATTAGCAATTAAAGAGTATTGTTTCTTAATCTTGAATAAAGTAGAGAGACTTCCATTACAGGAATGAACACTACAAAAACCCTGATTTGGAATTACTCTGTCTTAGGATATAGAAAAATATGCTACTGGCTATTCAAATCAGCAACTTGTCAAAATTTCCCATAAGAATTTTTTCAAACTTTCAGTGATTAAAAAAAAAAAATCATTTTTTGTCAACTGAAAGCAAGGAGCAGCGTTGAGGCAAGAAAACTAAGATTTCCAGGCATAAAAGAGGGATAACCCCTGCTTAATACTTCTCTCTTTACGCCAAAGTTTTTATTTTATTCCCAAAATCTTCTGACTCTAATTGAACGGCTCTTGTATTTATGGAGTTGCTTTTAAATAAAATGGACAAAACGTTAAAATTAGCCTGAAGACCTAGCTGTTAAGACGGGGGATCCACCCTCTCACTTCAGATAATTTCTGTTTGTTTTAATGTTGCTCATTACTTCTAGTTGAAAAAGTAGTTTTTCTTATTCAATTTTTGAAGGTGTTTCAAATAATGCGGGGATATCCACCTTTTCTCTCCATGGATAATTCCCCCGCCCAAGATAATTTCTCCTAGGAAAGTTTCTCCCGCGTAAGAACCCCCTTCACCAAACAATTCTATCCCCGCTGAATATTTCCTATGAAAATTTCTTGAGGACAATTCCGTCTAGAAAGTTGCTTCGAGCTTACTTTTGTTTGAAAAAGGCATATTTTTCTTTTAATTTACAGTTTTTCAAATCATGCCAGAAATCTTGCCTCTGTATACAGTTTTTTGGAATTTTCCTCTCACATTGTTTCAGTGGTAGGTTTATCATGTGTTCAATTACCCCTTTGGGAGTCTCTCCTTAAAAAAATCCCCCCACCCCACCATGGAAATATACACCTGACAACTTCAACTACTTTGAAAATTTTACTTGAGCTATTTTCCTGGAATATCTTCAAATATAAAATTGAATTTTCAAAGAGAAAGTAGGCAAAATAAAATGAATTTTGTATGAGAAATCTGGTAATTGTCCCCTTGTATAGTTTCATTTTAAGATATTCATCCCTGGAAACTTCTCTTCCCACGGAAAATTCTCCCCTTGGAAAAGCCCCTCCTTCGGAAAATTCTCCCAACAGAAAAATCACCCTCCCGGAAAAATACATGTTTACTTCCCCATAATAATTACTATATGTAAACACTGGACAAATTTCAAAACTTACGACCTTTTATCAAGAGAATTTCAAGGTAGTGTCATCCCTAGAGGCATTAGTGCTTGACCCTTCAACTATGCTGATCAACATGGATATTTCAAAATTTTGATTGGATGACTTTGGAAAAAAGGAGCGTAGAAGGGAGGAGGAATATACCTACACTCCGATGGTTTTGGTCACAAACTAGGGATCTAGAATTGTAATTTCCGTTCGAGTAGCCTAAGCCCTCTCCGACCTTATATAACTCTGGCAAAAAAATAAAAAAATTCATGATAAAGAAATCAACAGCATGAATTCTGAGTGCTAGTCTGCTGACACACAGATTCATGTACTTCTTAGAAATAACTGCATACTTATAAAATCAATAATTAGATTTTTCATCAGAGCTTCTTCGATGGAGATGCAGAGCCCATTTTCAATGGAGCTCACGAAAGGAAATTTTTTCCCCATGGAAGAGTTAAGTCTTGGACCAAACATTATGGTGCACCTGGGAAAGTATAGCAGTGAGCTGGGTCCTATAGAATTTCCAAGATTTAGGGAGCACTGTTTAGTGTACATGTTTAAATGTGTTAGTCAAGATCAGGAGTAGGGTCAACGATAAAGACGACACACTGAAAGCACTGTTACTTTTGTATCCAAAAATTGTCTTTGGTGGAGAGCACGATAGCACTCTGTCTCTGGACAATCGGTTTTCCCACCTGCTTTGGGATTCTGGGTAGCCACTACAGAAGTGATTCTTTCAGTTTTTTGGCTCCTTTAAGAAAAAAGTAAGAGTGCCAAGGGCTTAGAAAAATACATAATTATTTGTAATGGTTTTCTGACGTTGCGTATAAGCCAAACTCGTCGGTAGCTGCTGAGAGGCAGTTTATACTACTTCGGAATTTCAAGACAAAATAACTAAATCATCTTCCGATGCAAACAACTGGTTGTTTAATGCGTTTCAAGGAAATTCTCTGGCGTTTTGGAACGTCAATTGACTCCTGAATTATACCTTCTGACAATCTGACATGCACATGCTGATTCTGTTTTTATACAGATTTGTAACAAGTGACATGAACTAAGTTATTCTTTGTGACTGTATTACCCTGGATGGCAACATAAACAATCATTTGCATGCAAACACGACTATTCGGTTAGATATGTGAATATCGCAGCTATGTGCGAAATTAGTTAAAATCTAACGAATTTTTAATTATAACGAAGTATTGTACAAGATCTTGAATCACCATCTGTCCGATAATTTTTATGATTAAATTGTATCAAATCAATGCACTGAGCAAGATCAAAATGGATGCTTAAAAATTGATTTTGTCAGTTAGAAATTACAGAAAACTATGTTCTGAAGCTGATATCATAGGAATTGGTTACTTGTAATGAAAGCAATAGAATGAAGAAGAAGTTTGAATTGATAGTAAAATTAGTTGGCCAATTTAGATGGTTAGGCCTAATTTGAAAAAATATGGGCCAATTTGTTTCGTTTTATGCAATATAGCCATGGTTTCTGCAGAAAAGGCCTTCATTGCGCATAGCAGCTAAATATCTCTTAACATTTTGGAACGAACAGAAATTACTTCATATATGAAAGGGGCTGCTTCCTCATCGATGCCCCGCTCTTTACGCTAAAGTCTGACTCTTTCTCTCAACTCTGCTTTTTAAAAGAGTAAAAAAGTTTAGCGTAAAGAGAAGGGCGTTGATGAGGAAGCAGCCCCTTTCATATATGAAGTAATTTCTGTTCGTTTTAAGTTTTAATGCCGCTCCTTACTTTCAGCTAAATTTTTTTTTTTTTTATTTAATTTCTGAACGTTTTTGAATCAATGCATGTTTTGATTTTGGCTCTCTGCAGAAGAATTATTAACACGAAAATTGCAAGTTTATTTATTTTTTTTTTTTTTTTGGCTAAATGGCTTTCTCGTAGTTTTGATCGAATAATTTTGAGAAAAAGGGGAATGGTGGAGGAAGCCTAGTTGCCCTGCGATTTTTTGGTTACTTAAAAAGGCAACTAGAACTTCTAATTTTTTGCGAATGTTTTTATTAGTATAAGATAAACGAAAACTATAAATTAGCTTACGTAACGAACTTTTGTAATCTCATGTTTTTATTACATATATGAGGGGTTCACCCCCTAGTCAGTACCTCGCTCTTTACACTAAAGATTAAATTTAGACCCAATTCATTAAGAATGACCCCTGAATCACAAAAGCAGCAGAATAAATAGTTGAAATCACTAAAAAAAACTTTAGCGTAAAGAGCGAGGTATTAGGAGGAGGTGAGCCCCTCATATGCGTAATAATTTCTGTTTGTTTTAAATTTTAATGCTGTTCCTTACTTCCAGTGGAAAAACTTTTCATATTTATTTTTTCATTTTTTTAAATAATACTAGAAAATCCTGTGCTCCCTTCATGGAAATTTTCTTCCCCCATGACAAATCCCTCGATGGAAAGCTCCCCCAACATATCCCCTTCTTGTCAATCCCTCCCCCAACCAAAAAATCCCCCTGAAAACGTCTGTACACTTCCCATTAACTATTACTATATGTAAGCACTGGTCAAAGTTTGTAACTTGTAGCCTCTCCCAAGGGGATTGTGGGGGAGTAAGTCGTCCCCAAAGACATAGTTATAAGGTTTTTTGACTACGCTGAATAAAATGGCAATCTCAGAATTTTGATCTGTCGACTTTGGGAAAATAATTAGCGTGGGAGGGGACCTAGGTGCCCTCCAATTTTTTAGTCACTTTAAAAGGGCACTAGAACTTTTTATTTCCGTTAGAGTGAGCCCTCTTGCAAGATTCTAGTACCACTGGGTCGATATGATCACCCCTGGGAAAAAAAAAAAAAAAAAAAACAACAAAAAAGCAAACAAACAAACAAACAAATAAACATGTAGATAGGAGCTTGAAACTTCTATAATAGGGTTCTCTGATACTCTGAATCTAATGCTGTGATTTTCGTTAAGATTTTATGGCTTTTAGGGGGTGTTTTCCCCTATTTTCTAAAAATAAGGCAAATATTCTCAGGCTCGTAACTTTTTATGTGTAAGACTAAACTTGATGAAACGTAATATATTTAAAATCCACACTAAAATGCGATTTTTTTTATGTAGTTATTGGTATCAAAATCCATTTTTAGAGTTTTGGTTACTATTGAGCCGGGTCGCTCCTTACTACAGCTCGTTACCATGAACTGTTTGATATTTCAACATAGGCACTTTTTCTGTAGTTAAGGAGTGGGTGTTCAAGGATGATTTTATACCCTTTTTTTCTAAGAATTATCAAATTCTATGGCTAAAATTACAGGTGGAAATCGGAAATATTTGTGATACTATCCAGTCGATACATTTTAAACCTATATTTTAGGTGAAATTATGCTTGCTATTGATTTACATGTTTAGGTTACTTTACACTTGCTACTGATCTTTACTAATCTCCAGAACCAAGAAAAGCATTGTTCGTACCAAAAGCTCTTTAAATGCCACATTGCCACAGATAGTGTCTACAGCTCTAATTACAATCCTCATTTTAAATATTCATTCCCAAGTACTAAAGTACTGGTAACGAACTGTAGTAAGGAGCATCCCGACTCAATAGTAACCAAAACTTTAAAAACTGGAACTTCGATACCAATAGTTAATCTAAAGAATCGCATTTTAATCTCATTTTAAATACATGAGTTTCATCAAGTTTAATATTACCCATCAAAAGTTAGGAGCCTGGGAAAATTTGCCTTATTTTACAAAATAGGACAAAACACCCCTTAAAAGTCATTGAATCTTAACGAAAATAACACCATCAGATTCAGAATATAAGAGAACCCTACAGTAGCAGTTTCAAGGTTCAATCCACAAAAATGTGGAATTTTGTATTTTCTACCAGAAGACAGATCACGGATGGGTATGTTTTTTTTATGTTTTTTATCCCAGGGGTGATCGTATCGACCCAGTGGTCCTGAAAGTCGTGAGATGGCTCATTCCAACGGAAATTAAAAGTTCCAGTGTCCTTTTTAAGTGACAAAAAAACTGGAGGGCATATTGCCCCACTCCCACGCACAGATAGCTATTCTGTTCAGCTTAGTCGAAAACCTAATAACTGTGTCTTTGGTTTCGACTTAATACCCCAGAGTTCCCGGGGGAGGGGCTGTAATCCTGCACCCCTTTCATGGAAATTCTCTTCCCTCATGATTAATTCCTCAATGAAAAGATCCTCCCGCGTACCCCTTCCCCCGACCTACCCTCACCCCAATGCGAAAAAGTCCGCCTGAAAATGTCTGTACACTTCATAATAACCATTACTATATGTGTATAATGGTCGAAGTTTTAACTTACAGCCCCTCCCCCGGGGACTAAGTCGTTAAACTACGAGTCCGCTAAACTACGAAATAGACCAAATTATGAAATCGTCTTTCGACGCAAACAACTCGTTGTTTAATGCGTTTCAAGAAACTCTCTGGCGTTTTGGAACGTCAATTGACTCCTCAATTATACCTTCTGACAATCTGACATGCACATGCAAATTCTGTTTTTATGCAGATTTTTGACAAGTGACAAAAACTAAGTCATTCTGTAGGAATGTATTACCCTGGATTCCCGAACAAACCATTCGGCTTGATATGCTAATATCGCAGCTATGTACGAAATTAGTTAAAATCTAACGAATTTCTAATTATAACGAAGTATTGTTCAAGTCCTTGAATCACAGCTTGTCCAATAATTTGTATGATTAAATAGCAACAAATCAATGCACTGAGCAAGATCAAAGTGGATGCTTAAAAATTAATTTTGTCAGTTAGAAACTACAGAAAACTATGTTTTGAAGCTGATCAAAAACCATAGGAATTGGCTGTTTGTATTCAAAAAGCAATGGAATACATCACTATTACCAGAACAACGTAAATGCAAACTTTTAAAACAAATAGTTAGATGTTTCATCGAAGCTTCTTTGATGGGGGGGGAGAGCCCATTTTCAATGAAACTCACGAAAGAAAATTTATCTCCATGGAAGAGTTAAGTCTTGGACCAAACATTATGGTGCACCTGGGAAAGAACTTTCAAGATTTAGGGAGCACTGTTTAGTATACAAGGTTAAACTTTTTAGTCAAAATTAGGAGTGGGGTTGACGATAAAGATGACACACTGAAAGCACTGTCGCTTTTGGATAAAAAAACTGTCTTTGGTGGAGAGCACGATAGCATTCTGTCTCTGGTCAATCGGTTTTACCACCTGCTTGGGGATTCTGCCTAACAAACAAATACAAAGTAGAAACAATAGGGAAAATCTTTTCAAGACAGTGGAAATCAGTTCTGTGATTATTTCGGGCCTATTTTCATGGGCTGTCTTCAGCACAATACGAGAACAAGAAAGAAAATATGTATATGTTTTTCCACCTGTTTGGGGATTTTGCTTAGCCACTGCAGAAGTGAATCTTTCAGTTATTTGGGCTAAATCAGAAAAAGCAAGTGTGTAAAGGGCTTAGAAAAAAAAATAACAGATATTTGTGATGTTATGCTGACGCTGTGTAATCTGCCACACTAGTCGGCAGCTGCAGAGAGGTAGTTTATGCTATTCTGTAATAAAAAGACCAAAGTATGGAATTGTCTTCCGATACAAATAACTGGTTATTTAATGCGTTTCAAGGAAATTGTCTGGCGTTCTGTTTTTATGCAGATTTGTGACAAGTGACATGAACTAGGTCATTCTGTATGAATACATTACCCTGGATTCCCACATAAACGATTATTTGAATGCAAACACAACTATTCGGCTAGATAAGCGAATATCGCAGCTACGTATGAAATTAGCTAAAATATGACGATTTTCAAATTTGATTAAATTGTATCAAATCAATGCGCTCAGCAAGATCAAATTGGATGCTTAAAGATTGATTTTCTCAGTTAGAAATTACAGAAAATTATGTTGTAGTAGTACTTGTTCTACTAAACTACTACTGTAGTAGTACTTGTTCTACTAAAGTCTACTAATACTAAAGTCTCATATACAACAATTCGCGGTAACGAACTGTAGTAAGGAGCAACAAAGCTCAATAGTAACCAAAATTTAAAAATAAAGAAATTCTGATACAAATAGTTACATAAAAAAAACGCGTCTTAATTTGATTTTAAGTGTATGAGTTTCTATGAGTTTAATCTTATCCATCACAAGTTACGAGCCTGAGAAAATTTGCCTTATTTTAGAAAATAAGACAAAGCACCTCTTAAAATCAAAAAATTGGAGGGCACCTAGGCCCCCTCCCACGCAAAGATAGCCATTCTGTTCAGCTTAGTCGAAAACCTAATAACTGTGTGTTTGGGGACGACTTGATCCCCCACAGTCCCCGGGGGAGGGGCTGGAACTTAAAACTTTGACCATTGTCTACATATAGTAATGGTTAGACGTTTTCAGGGGGACTTTTCCGTGTTGGGGTAGGGGTAGGTTGGGGAAAGAGGGTACGTGGGAAGATCTTTCTATGTAGGAATTTATCATGAGGGAAGAGGATTTTCTTCGAAGGGGGTGCAGGATTTTCTAGCATTATTTAAAAAAAAACAATGAGAAAATAAATACGTATTTTTTTCGACTGAAACTAATGAGAAGCATTAAAACTTAAGACGAACATAAAATATTACGCGTATAAGGGAGTTCATCTCCTCCACAATAACTTGTTTTTTACGCTAAAGTATTTTTAAAATTTCAACTATTTATTCTACGAGCTTGGTGATTCGGGGGTCATTCTTAAAGATTTGGTACAAAATTCAAGCTTTAGTGCAAAGAGCGATGTAATGAAGAAGTTTAAATTTTGTTTTATTTATTCATGTGCAGTGAGCCAAAATCAAAGCTTGCATTAATTCAAAAACGTTCAGAAATTAAATAAGAAAATCAAGTTTTTTCAACTGCAAATAAGGAGCAACATTAAAATTTAAAAAGAACAGAAAATATTCCGTATATGAAAGGGGTTGTCAGTTAAGGAAAGGGGCTAATATGAAAGGGGTATGTGAAAGGAGTTGTACAAGGGGCCAGCAGAAGATTTTCCAGGGGAGGGGCGGACACCAAAATATTAGTAGTGGTTTGATAACAGGGGATATATATTTCAAGATATTTTTGTCGTGGGAATAAATTGGTTTTGAAATACTTTTAGGGAAAAAATTTCAAATGAAAAGTGAAATCAAATTGCAAGCAAAACAAAACAAAATACAGTAAATTTTAAGCGACGAGGATTCCTGGCAAAGGGATCAATTTATTTAATCAATAATGTATTTAAATATTATACATCAAATCTTGAAAGAAAATTAAATTCAAACCAAAATAACAAAAAGATTTATTGCTTCCGCAGGTTATAACATACGTAGACTTGTCCGTATGCAATTTCCTATGCCTTTTTATGCTGATTCTAAACATACAAAATCCTTTAAGTTTATTGTTACCAACCCAAAACCAAATATAAAAGAAAATAAGCCTTATTTAAAAAAAAAAACAGAAATACCCCCATAAATACAAGCGGTCTTATTTAAAATCCATTTATTAGATACATTGTATCAGAGAACCCAACTGTAGAGACTTTCAAGCTTCAATCTTCAAAATGTGGAATTTCGCATTTTTTCTTCTTAATAGAAACATCGTCGATGCATGTTTATTTGTTTTGTTTTTTCCAAAGGGTGATTGTATTAAACTGAAGGTCCAAGATATTTGGGAGGGAGCTCATAAAATCTGCATTAAAATGAGATTCTTTCGATGTAAACATTGGTATCAAAATTCCTTTTTTTTTATAGTTTTAATTACTCTTGAGCCGGGTCGCTCCTTACTACAGTTTGTTACCACGAACTGTTTGATGGGAAGACAAGAAGTTATGATCAAGCTTAGCCAAAATCATTAGAAGTTAAAACTCTTACTCTTGGAATTGCTTTCTTATTTTGACTGAGCGGCAAAATTAAAATAGAAATTTTGGTTAATTCTGCATTTGTACCTGAGACTTGTGGCTGTTTTAAGGCATCACAGTACGATTGCACCCCAGTTCAGCCAAGTTGTATGACAGACGTATATGTTGAAATACCCAGTTTCAAAAGAAGCAGTTTTGTAGGGTGGCACATCTATTTCTTGAATTGAAAATACATATATACCCAAGCAACTAAGTACTGTAATATTATGATTTCCACAACAAAATTCCTTTAAACCTGTCTAATCTTTTTCAAAAAAAGAAAAAAAATGAATGTGGAGCTAAAGGAAAATTCATTGATCATCACCCAGTCGTCATTTCTTTTTCATGGAAGACAACGGCAAAATTTGAATTGGGACGTAAATTAGGACGTGAACTGCGTCTATTGCTTTCCTACAACTCCTTGAACTGAGAATTTAAAAATAAAATATGATTTTCAAACTTCGTCTCGTGTTGACAGCAAAAAATTATACTAACTTTTGAACTGAAAGAAAAATGGTAGGCCATGATTTTGTACTGAAATCCAAGTCTAATTATTTGATTTACTTATGAAAACAAATGCTTATATTACATGATTATTATTCATCAATATTTGTCATTTTCTTGAACATCTATTTTCTCACCTTCGAGACAATTCCACAAGGTATATTACATGGGACATCAATTACTAGCCTATACGCATGTATAAGAAAAGAAATAGTGCTGGGGTCCAACTTGTTTTATAAAAGGCTCTTAATGAGCTTAATCAGATTAAATTGTCTCTTTAGTGAGGCACTGGAGTGGGGAAGGTACATCAATACTACGTAAATATAAATAGTTTTAATACAAGTATAGTAAAATCACAATTTTTTTAAGTGGAATCAAATCACCGAAAAATCACCAAACGGAAAATAATCACCAAATTCAGCAATGAATCACCAACGGTGGCCATTCTGCTCAAAATCTGTATTTGAATGTGAACAGATACAATCAAATTGTCTCTGTAGTGAGGCACTGGTTTGGGGAAGGGGCCTCAATACTACGCAAGCATAAATAGTTTAATTTGTCTCTTCAATGAAGCACTGGAGTGAGGAAGGGACATCAATAATACGCAAACATAAATAGTTTTAATACAAGCATAGTAAAATCACCAATTATTTAAGTAAAATCAAATAACTGAACTGAAAAAATCGCCAAATTCAGTGATGAATCACCAACGGTGGCAAGTCTGCTAAAAGACTGTATTTTGAATGCCTAAATCCTTTAATTCTACACGAGTGTTGAGATAAATATAAATGGGGGTTGGATTGAAGGAGGTAGGAATTTATCACAAATTTCCCTTCACTTGGAATAACCCCGAGTAAGGGTGCTACAGGGTGATTTTTCTCTTCCTATTGGAATACAAATAGTTTTCTTTACCCAGGAACTTCCCAGCATCTATTAAACAGAAAATACATTTTATTGACAAACTGTTTTTTCTTCAGGAGACTTCAGTTAAATTTTGGAAGAGGTAGGGGGAATAAGAATTAATTTGAATATTTCTCCCAAACAGCTTAAATGTTACGTTCCCATATATATCAGTACAAAAGTTGAACAGGCAAGGCATTCCAGCATCAGCCCCGCTAAGAAATTTCTTAGGGGTAGCGAATACTGCTGGGAACTCAGTTTTCAGCAATTTTAAATGTTTTTTTTATTTATATGAAGTTTTCCAATGTTTTAAAAAAAATGTGTACAATGTTTATATCGATAAGAAAATCCTATTTTAGAAGTTGTAATGGCTTCAAATATGTAAAAGATCAAAAGTCTCACATAATTTCCATCCATATAAACCATGATACTCCTTTCCATTCAACTGAAAATCGTTTGTAGTAATACTAACAAGAACTTATTACCAAAATTTCTATTCATAACCATCTTTTGAAGCATATTCAAATTTTATCCAAAATTAACATTGTAAATCAAACAGTTCGTGGTAACGAACAGTAGTAAGAAGGCTACTTCTAATAGAGAATGAAAAGTTCCAGTGCCCTTTTTAAGTGACCAAATAATTGTAGGGCAACTAGGCCCCTCCCACGCCACTTTTTTCCAAAAATCTTCTGATCTAGATTTTGAGATAAATCTTTTGTTCAGCATTGTTATAGGCCCAATAACCATGTCTCGATGTCCCAGTAACTTTGTCCCAATAACTGGAGATAAAATGACCCCGTATATCCCCTGGGGAAAAGTTTTAAGTTATAAAATTTTCCCATTGCTTTATTTGTTATTGGGAAGTCTGCATACATTTTTCGGGTGGGAAGTGGAGGACGAAATTTCTGCTGAGAGTATTTTGCATGGGTAGAATTTTCTCTGGAAAGGGAAGGTTCTAGGGATTGAAATTTTCACGAGAAATTTTACACTGGGCTACTTTGTCAGAATTTCTGTACGAAATTTGTTTATATGAACCTTTTTGAGAGAGTCATTCTTTGGTTCGATGCTAATTGCCTTGCCCTAAATGTTACGAGGTCAAGTTTTTTTATTTTTTTCCCATATTTCTCTGGCTTGCCCTCAGTTAACCGAAATCCACCTTTCAAGGGGTTCTCTCAGTAGACCTAAGGATCGATATGTCTGATTCCTTGGTATTCTTCTTGATGAAAACCTTTCGTTCAAGCATCATATTGGAGTAATTAATATGAAGATCTGAAGTAGTCTTGGAATTTGTAGGAAGTTAAAAAATATTTTCCTGGATCAGTTTTAAAAATTAAGTTCCATTGCTTAGTTCAGCCCTACGTCTTTTATTGCCCTACTATATTAATGTCAACTTTTTCTTCTTTTCCGAAACCACTATCTAAGTCGTATGATAAAGCAATAAGGCTTATACAGGAAACCAATTGTTCTACAACTAACTTAAATAGCCCTTTACTTGATTTGTGGTCACTCTACAGTCTTTCTTGTGCGTCATTCAATTTTCATCAACTTCGTGGTGATGATCCCACAGCCCTACAAACTACTCCGTCTTTCGTCACTGTTAGGTCTACGCATCACCTTCGCAATTCAAGGAATATTAATATTTTGTTTGAGCTCTGACTTTAATCCATTAACTGCTTGTCATATCGTTTGGAACAGGCTACCTGATTCAGCTCAAAAATGTTACTCGTTTGTTAGTTTCAAAAGAATTTTTCAAAATTGTTTTAATGTCCTGATATTTTATGTTTATAATTTTTTTTTGGGGGGGGGGAATGGGTAACCCTAATTTGGGTTAGAATTATTTATTGTAAAGGGCGTTTTGACTTGTTTTCAATATTTCTACTTGTTTTCTCTAATTGGAAGAATTTTTCTCTTTTGCATTAAGTTGAAAGTACTCTACTGTTTTTGTTTGTTTCTTTTTTTGTTTGTCTGTTTTTTTTTTCATTTTTTGTTTAGTTTGCTTATTTGTTTCATTTTTGTTTCTCCCTGTTTTTCTTTTTTTTTTCATGACCATAACCCTTACGGGGGAGTCTATGTTGAAGTGTTTTTGTTGTAAATTCATTTGTTGAATAAATGAATTGATTGATTGATTGATTGAAAAAGAACCGAAATTACTTTTTATATAAAAAGGGTTGCCACTTCCTCAACACCTTGCTGTTTACGCTTAAGTTTAAATTTTGTCCCAGTTCTTTAAATATGACTCCTGAAACACAAGGTTTGTTTAATTAGAACAATAAGTAACTTTTTTCAAAGAGCCGAAACGCTTCAGCGTGAAGAGCGAGGCATTGAGGAGGGGGCAATACCCTCATACACGTAACAATTTCTGTTATTTTAAGTTTTAATGCTGCTCCTTACTTTCGGCTGAAAAACATGTTTTTCTTTTATTTAATAAATCTTAGAGACAAAAAAATTTCTAAAGGCAACGGAAAAGGTACGTCAATTAAAGTAAAACTAAATAAAAATAAAAAAATAAATAAGTACAAAAAATAACAAAACAATACCCTATTTACAAAAACTAAGATATAAACTCCCAGCATTCAGTTCTGTTGCGCATTGCCAAAACGTTGAACGGATTTTTTTTAACAATATCGACAGTAATTTGGTTATGAAACACCAAAATATTTAATGCCTGTAGACTCAATATTTATAAAAAGTAACGCAATATTAAAGTAGCTTGTTCAAAGTAAAACATTAAAACCAAGAGAAGAAAATCAAACCAAGTTTTTTAATTCAATATTTTTGATTTAATTTTTAATATAAAAAACCAATATATTTGACATCTTTTTGCTTCATAACTGTAAAAAAATTTAATCTTTTTCAAAGTGATGACTAGATAAATACAATCACTCCTGAAAAAAAAGACCCCACTGACTATGATGTGAGCATTTACCATCGGAAATATGCGAGCATATCAAACTGCTCGCATATGAAAGGGGTACAATTTTATTATCTTGTCTTCCTAATTTTTCTGTTTTACCGAAGTCCTAGGATTTTACTTATATTCATTGGAGTGGTAGTACAACTAATATTGATCATGTTTTTTCTTCTAGCCCAAGTAATCCTTTGCCTGTGGTTATTGTAATCGAAGACTTCCCCGTTGGTGACCACATGCCGCTTCAGTTCCTTTTAGCCCCTTTGCCTTCTCGTCCTTCCCCAGTTCGTTTATCGGGTAATAAGCTTCCTAAATTTTTTGATCGGGTTGATTGGAATCCAAATTTTAAACCGCTTTACCAAGAAAGAGTTGGGACTTTAGTTTTTATTCCTGATAGTTTGGATTCGATGGACAGTAATCCCTCTTTGACTATTAATTGTCTTTATTTTGAATTAATCCATTGCTTAAATTATGGTGCTGCGGCAGTTTTTCCCACTAATAGGATAAGATTGGGCGCGCAGAAACCTTTTTGGAGCCTCAATCCTTTTTTGGTAAATTCTAATAAGGCGGCAAAACAAGCGCATTGGGAATGGCGGGGGCTTGGTAAGCCTAGAGACTCGCATCCAGCTTTTTTGCTAATGAAAAAGAGAAAGGCCGAATTCCAAGCGGATCCGTCGTCATAATAACCTGATCATAGAAGAAGCTTCTTCAAACATTGATAACGACAAGGACAAGAATCTCCTTTGGAATGTTCTCCGAGGCAATAGGCGGACTAACATGCCTGTTACTAATTCCACACCATCGCTAAAAGAGTGGGAAAATTATATTTCTAAGTTGTCGACTTTGCACGATTCTAACAGTGTTGTGTTGCAATTAGATGAAAGGTTGAAGAATTTTTCAACTGATTACAGGATTTCTAAGGATATGTTACTCAGAGAAATCAAAACGTTAAAGGCGCAGTCGGCTAAGGATCATGGTGGCGTATTTGCTAATCACCTTAAACTTGCTCCTTCTTCTTTTCTTATTGCTCTACTGGAATTTTTCAACCTTTTACTTATTACTGGTTTAGTACCATCGTCATTCTATATTGGCATAGTTACGCCTATTCCTAAGAGCGGGAAAAATGACTTGTCATCTTGTAGTTCCTGGAGGCCAATTACTAGGGGTTCTATGATTGGGAAAGTGTTTGAGTTGTGTTTGAAGGATCTTCTTGAAATTCTTGACGCTGGTTCTAATCAAGTTGGTTTCAAGATAGGTTTGGGATGTGACCACACCCATGCATCTTTCAGCAAAGTTATTGAAGAAGCGAGGATTTCTGGTCAACCGGTATACGCCCTCTTGATTAATATCAAAGGGGCCTTTGATAACATTTCTCATGCATCTGCACTGCTCACTTTGATCCATGCTGGATTACCCCTAGCTGTCATTTGAGTCCTTCGCTCTTGGTATTCTGGATTAAAGATCCGTATTTGTCCGAGTTCGTCTTCATCTCAGTCCAAATTAATTCAAGTGGGTAGAGGAATTAGACAAGGAGGTATTATTTCTCCTGATATATTCAATTCATGTTTAGCTACTGCCCTTAATTCTCTTTCCTGCTCTTTTGTTTCATTACCTCGAAATCTGCCTTACATTGCATATGCTGATGACATTATCCTTCTAAGCCGGTCCAAGTCTAGTCTTGTTTCTAATTTTAATATTTTAATTAATTGTTTAAAAGGTTTGGGCCTTTCTATCAGCTTTGAAAAATGTAAATTTTTGCTGTAAATTGTTTAGAGGATAATGTCAGGGCAATTCTCGATTGCGGCAATGGTGTTATAAATCAGTCGTCGCCACTAGTCACTTATTTGGGATTACCTTATGCTGCTTTGAAAAGAGATTTTTAAACCGGTCCTGGTTCAGCATGTTCAGATGAAACTGCGCAAGGCATTTGGTCTTTTAATTCGTTTTTGGGGTCTTTACCGTCGGGACGTCCTTGGTCGTATGTATAGCGCTGTTGCTCTGCCTCACGTGTTGTTCCCGTCCCTCCTCTTCCGTAATTTCAGACCTTCTGATCTTTCGCCCATTAAAGTTTCTTATTTTAAATTTTGTAAATTTTTACTTGGTTTCCCCCTTTCTTTTAGTAACACTGAGATTGTTTTAAAGCTTAAAGTGGAGGATCCCGTAGTCTGTATAAAGAAAAAATATAAAACATTTGAAGATAAGGCGAAAAACAAAGAAACAAAGATCGCTCTCCTATGATGTAACAGAATCTTTGCGGGAGTAGTAACTCTTCGTTCCAGCTTTAATTTTTTGACTATATGCTTTTCATATAATTTTAATATATTTTAAAGAAATATATTGTTAAATTAAGGAATGAGAAATATTTTGCATATATTATTAAAAGTACATGATATTCAACTCAATTTTAAATTCTTGAAATTTAGTTTAAAAATCACGGTAAAACTATAATGGAATTTTACACAAGATAGATATCAAATCAGGCGTTGACTTGAAAAAATATAAGGTTTAAAATCAGAG